>NC_091483.1:62454829-62605631 GCF_947461875.1 Haliaeetus albicilla
TTCATTCAAGTTCAGCTTAAAGCATCTTTATACCTGTGTGACATACCCGTTTTTTTAATCCATATATCAATGAGTCATAAAATAGTCATTGTATTTCATCATCATCAGTAATATTTGAAGGGTAAAATATTGACCATGTGACCAGTTTTCACATCAGTGCTTCCAAGCAGGGATAAAATATGAAGATGATGAAGACTAACACCATAATTCTTAATATAAGCACATAATATAGTGAGCTAAATAAATAAACTTGCAAAATATAAAATTTTCTTTTTGCTTTTAGGATTACAGTTATTTGAATTATCTGAGTACTGTAAAGCATCATAAAGTTAGAAACCTTGATTTTGAATATGAAATAGGAAGAAAAAACAATTGAAAACAAAAGTGGTGAATGTGAGAGATATTAATCTTATTCTTGCAAAATTTGGGGTTTGTCCTAGTTATATTTCTGCAGTTTTATAAAATACATTCACAATCCATGAAGAAGATAACAGGGACTAAATTACCTAGTTTCCAATTAATTTTCTTTTCAGCCTCTCTCTTATCATCTAAACTCCACTGGTAGACAATGTGGAGATGTACACATGCAAACTTTAAGCAAACTCTAATGTCTCACATGCCATTGGAAAATTATTTGGCCCCACTAACATTTATCAGTCAATTAACAAACATGGTGTTTTACAGATGAAACCCTTAGCTTACTAAGTTGTCCATATTTGTTCAGAAACAGAAGGAAAAAATGTTGTGCACTTGAGCAGCAGAAAAATATAGCTATAGTCCTGAAGAAGACAATATTTTTATGTTGTGGAAGTAAGTGATTGCTTTTGACAACGTTAAATGTTTTGATCACCTAGTCATCCTGTCAATTCATAAAATGAGTAAGAGTACTTGCTCAGCTTTCCCTAAATGACACTCTACAAGAAGGAGTATCTTGATAGCTACACTTAAAAGCAAAATCTATTGCAGTAATGGATAATCTTGACAATTTCTATTATTTATTTTAGCATTTGCAAAGATATAACCTAACTCAGTGCTCTAACAGCCAATTAATTTGTTAAACTGAATCACAGTATGGACACAAAATTCAGCTTCACATACAGTGTTACTGAACGTTTGTAATTCTGTTTTATGGGATTGAGAATAAGAAAAAGTTATTTATAAGTTACAGTTTAGATTGTTATTAAAGGTTCAGGTATACTTTGCAGGGTTCTAAGGTGCTTGTTATCTGATTCAGGACCCTCAGTTAAATGATGACAGAAGCTTTCATATATAGGCCTAGTAAAGGCCTCTTTTTTAATATTTGCATTCTAAATTGCTTATGATAACAAAAATAGTAATATTGTCATGTCCTACCTGCTGATTTTCCCACTTCTGTGTTGTTTTCTTATCACCTCTGTCCTTTTTGTCTTTTATGTAAACCAAATAACATTCCTGCTAATATTTTTCCCTTCTTTACTGGTAACAGAATTGGCAGCATTTCTTAAATTTTTTCTTTCTAAAGGAAGAAGAGGCAAGGAGAAACTTCTGGAGCAAGATCACAATTTTCTCTCACAAACATGAAGACTGAAGCAGTACGCAACTATTAGTCTTTTGTTGACCAAGTTCCTGTTCCACAGAGGCACGGAATCAAATTGAAAAGTGCTGTGAGTCCTGCTTCCCTTTCCAGTGTTGGGAGTTACGTGACTCTCCCTTCTCATCTTTCATTCATATCCTGCTCATTTTATGTATCAGAGTCAGTAGTTAAAATTAATTAGGAAGTTCTTGCACTTAGACAATGACATCCAGGATACAGTTACATCCAGGTTTGGAAAAAAAAAAAAAAAAAGCCACCCTAAAATGACAGTGGGAGGGAATCCTCTAAAACCTCATAAATCAGCTCTTTCAAATACTAGGGTTCATATTTTAGCCCCTTAGAGGCACCAGGAATTTTACAGATTGCACTTGTACATACCCAGATCAACAGGTCCAGTAATTACAGGGACACTGGGATGTGCTGAGAAAAATCAGCTGGGCTGTTATAGTGAGACAAGCAGGTAGAACTCTACAGACACCCAGAAACAAGAGTGGGATGTGGAAATCTACCTCAGTATTGTGTTTCCTCTGTTTTGTGATGGCAGCTCAACCCCTTAGTTATCTAAAAATTACAGCTTTATACCGTGCCAGGCTTCCTTCTAGGAAGGACCTTATGGCATGAAGGCAGAACAATAAAAAAGAATCTCATGATAGGCTGGCCTATACTGTTGACAGTACAGGTGCTTGCAGGAGTCCAGACTCATACATAGTGTGAACCTAAACTTTCTCCTTTGATATGATAATTAAAATCAATTAATTTGGACTTGGATTCATGCAGAGGATATACAAGTCCATTTTAGGCCTGAATATCATCCCAGGTCTACAGTACAATATACATTTATTTAAAGTGTCTTAAAACTAGTTATAGGTCTCAATTAATGATTAATATAATAATAATTTTAGTATATTATTGTATATATGCAATTCTTAGTAGTGTCTACTTGTAGCCTACTACAATTCAGTGTAGTAAAGAATGCCACAGAACACAATGTACTTATAAAATTTGTAGGCAGTGCTGTCACCACGATAAAGATCAAAATATTGGAAGGCATTCTATAGTTTTTTAGAGCTTGTGACAAAGAAATAAATCCACCTGACTTACAAATCGAAAAGGATCATCAGAGCTATTGCAAATTCTTCCCATAGAACATACATTTTTTTATATTATATATGTTGCATATTATATATTCATTCTGGAAAACTGAAAGAAAAATCTGAGCAAAAATTCATAAAATCCTTTCCTGTCCCCACTAAAATAAGGCTGCCCTTGAAATAATTTGCAGAACCAGCTTAATCAATGCAAACCAATGTTGTAAAATACATTAAGAAAGGAAGTAAATAAGAGTACTAAATTTCAATGAAACTGCAGAGGGTATTTAGGCAGATAGAAGTAACATTCAAAGTGAAATTTATTCAAGGCACTGAGGTTATGCTATAAGGTAGCCATGGAACATTTTCTTAGTTTTAGGATGATTCATTTTCTCACTATCCCCAGGAAAGGGAATTGACCAGTCCTATCATAGTTAATTAAAATTCAATTCTTATCCAATAATCCAGGTGGCTAGATGTAATTACATGTTTTTCATTGTTACATTCAATGGATACAATAAAGACCATTCCAAGAGGATGTTGTTTAATATGCAAAGTACAAAAAAGGAAGAGTTGTTCAGTAAACTGTAAATACTCCAAGGCATAAGCTCATTACTTCTGTTGCAATACAGAAGAACCTCACTAACTCACATTAATGACTTGGAGACCTACTGTAAATGACTGAAGTTTATTATGAGACACTAAGTGAAATAAATGGTAAAACTCTCATGGACTTACAATTGCAGTTTGATTGGTATCAAGGTAAATGAACAAGAAAAATAGCAAGAATAATTAACTACAAAATATCTACTACTCATTTATATGATGCACAGCTTCACTGAAAGTATTTGGGGGTATTTATGTTTTGGATGATATTTCCTTTTTTTTTTTTCCTTTCTCCCTACAGATCTTAATTGAGAAACATTTTTTTTTTTTTTTTTTGTGGGGTACAAATTATAGGGTATGCAGATTAATGAAATCTGAACAAGACTTTATTAAATCTCTAAAGCCAGTAAATTTTGCTGGTGAGCATAGATGAGACAAAAATAGTCTAATTATTCTCTTTTTAAGTAGAAACAATGGAACAGAACTGTATTCATTTCCAAAACAAAATGGCACATTTATTTTTGAAACATTTCTTCGTCTTATTGCAACTGTTGTTTTATCTCTATATTTAATAATTAAATAATAATCATAAACTTGGTAACCATTTTTTCTGCCACAAAAGCATACACTTGTAAAGGACAGATACTGAGGAATAGGTACAGGAATATGTACTCACAACATTGAGTCAGCATTAAAACACTGACTGTTGCAGGGTGTTGCTTTCATGGGTTTTTTTGCATGATGCTTTTAAATAGAATTTTCCTTCCTTATTTCAGTGTCGGTTGCCATTGTGTGATTAGATGCAGCAGGCTAGCAACAGCACACATAGCACCATCCTTTTCTGGTTACATTCTGGTTTTTTTTACACTGTGTTTTTCTTGATACAATAGGAGGAAATAAGCTACTCTATATCTTAGTGATTAAAAAAATAATAACCCACAAGGTGTTTTCAAACTTTCATTAACCATAAGTGGTCATGTGCTCATCTGGGAAAAATCTGCTAAAAATTATATAACATTGACTTCTTGAAAGGATGTTAGTTGATTTTGTATATGTTTTTTCTGATACTCTGCTTGTCATCTGGGTATGGATTTAAAGCTTTTAAAATCTGTAGAAGCTGGAGGTATGCAAAGGGAAGGAACTAGTTAAAAATAAGTGGAAGAAGGCAAATTTACATGAAATAATGATGTCACAAGAAGAACAAATAAAATGCACAGAAAAAGACATATGGCCACTTAACTACTGGAAAACATCTAGGATTTGTGCCCATTATCTCTGAAAGATGGAAAATTAGTTCATACATACAATTTCACAAAAGCAAAGTTGTTTATGTGTATTCTGATAAGTAGCTTTTCCACATCAGTGGAATTCATTTTCAGGATTCTGGCAACTAACTTACACAGAATAAAGGATTTCTGAAGGCTACCTCTGTGAGAAGCTCCAGCTTCTGATTCCAAGCAACTATGTTGGTTTTGGTTTTTTTCTTTTCTAATTTAAATTAAATGCAAAACAAGCAAATAGTAATGGTGCTGAACATTTTCAGTGCTGAACATTCACTTACATAGAAAATCAAGTTCTGAAAGGATTTAGATGTTACTCTACCTAGAATGTGAAAGCATGTTTTTTTGTTTTATCAGACAAAATAAAGCACTGAAGTACCACTTTAGGTCTCTGCATCTAACAATCTAACACTGAGATCTTCAAGTATATATTTATTGCTCTTGAGCACAGGGCTATTGAATGTGCCCTGTATATTTAACCTTCTTACCTAGCCCCAGAGATTAGTTGTTCCTTTGTGGTGCTTAGTCTTACAGGTGTGCTCTAAATTCCAAGCAAATGGCAAACAAAAGTCTCAACAACAGGCAGCAGGGCACTCAAGTGGGGAGGAGTAGAGGCACAGGATTGCTGCCCTGCTCCTGCGGTATCCAAGAGAACTGTCTGCAGGCAGGCAGGCAGCAGGGTGCCTGTCTCAAGCACTGGCTTCCATAGCACTGTTCCCCAGGCTTCCATAACAGTATCCTAGGGTGGATATCTGCTGCCTTTCCAGTTGGAGAATATTCAGGTTTCTTTATTACTATGCATGTATTCACAATAAATAAGCCTACTTGAAACAGAGACTTGAGATTCAAACTTCCAAACATCTAATGACTAGGTTACACCATCATTATGAGTTTCTGGTTTTCTGAGTAGTTAATCCTTAAATAACTTGTGAAGCTTCACCAAAAATGAGTAGGAGACTTGTGACGTTACTAGCCTGATAGCTAGTACAACTTTGCACAAAGTGGTGGACCTTGATCAGCGGTTGTTCTTCAAAGGAAGGCAGTGATCTGAAGGCTTGAATGACCTCAATAAAGTGATATCTTTGCTACTGAGTCTTTTTACATCTCATGTAAAAGTTAGTTTCACTGTCCAGTCTTACAGGTGTGGTCTGAAATCAGGCATTTTTATGGAAGACAGAATAGGTATCCAATATTAGACATGTAAATTGAAGTGTTTGCTTACAGTGAGATGTATTTACGGTGCAATGATATTATACTGCAAAATAGAGGCATACTTACAAGTCATAGGTAAAAACACATATTTTTTAAAGACATCTCAAATAGTTTTCAATTGCTGCAAAAGATCTTTTGAGGTCCTAAACCCATTCCCAACCTTCAGACATCTCCAAATTGACCTTAAGTACTTAAATATTTGTGACATCTAATATCATGCACTTTTATTGTAATGTCTTCAGTTAAATGCAAAGCTTTTTAACACTCCAGTTTCAAACTATAATCCTCTTTGAATAAAACACCCCATTACTGACCATGGGTGCTTCCATGGTTTATTTATACTCTTTCTTATTTTTGTGGATTCTTTGTCAGATTTCTATTCCATGAACAGTTTATATATAAATATATATAAATATGTAAAAATCTTATTGTTGTAGTTTAAGTGGCCAATCAAAAGCACTGAGCTCAAGAAAAGTTGCCTGCCAGTCCATGATATAAAGGCCACTTTGTGACAGTGAGACTTTCAAGAGCATAGCCATTAAAAATTTCATTATTAAACAACAACAAAAACAAGAAGGTTTGTATATTTGGTAGGTGTAAAAATAAACAGAATTCAAATAAAATATAAACTCTAGTGTCAAATGTACAACATGCATTCCTTTCTAGTGCATTTCATTAAATGAATTCAACCAAAAATACAGTTTAATAGAAAATATCCATTAGTCCAAACTGCATTCAGGGGGAGAAAAGGCTCAGCTAAGAAAGAGACAAAGAAATAGAAAGTAGATCCAACATCCCTATGTGTTAAAAAAAAACCCTGCCCTCTTTACTAAATAAATCTTTCTTAAAGGCACCTTCTGACAGCCACTCTGACAGAGAAAATGGCCATCAGCAACAATTGGCAGCCAAAGAATATTGAGCTGCTTTGAGCTGTTCTCAAGAGATATGAATTCTAGCGAACAAATCCTTTTACACTGGCTAAAAAAAGTTCAGGTTTTTACCTGTGATCACCAGATGCTCAGCAAATAAACCTCTGTTGCAGCATCCCTCTGCTGCAGAGCTTGGTGAGATTCTTTTGAAGCATTACATTTCTATGGGCTTTCTGTACTTTAAAAGTTTAGTGAAGGACTGAAGGTGTGTTTTTGGCCGAATTACTTTTTTGTTGTTGCAAAACAAGTTAAATTTTAATACCTCATATCCAGCTTTCCGTGATGTAAGAAATATAATGCCCTCTTCTAAAGATCTTGCTGTCATTGCTTAAATTCCATAGATGCCTCCTAGGTATTATAATAACTATAATAATAATATATAAAGCCATGCATTTATATATATGTATATAAATATATATATATATATAATGCACATTTAGAGATTAAGGAAATTTGGCTTATCCAGCAATTAATGAAAATAAACCTGAATTAAAATGTAGTATTTTATGGTACTTGCAAATAAAAGTAGCAGACCAGCTTTTGCTATAGTGTGGTTTGAATAATCATGAGGACATACCATCTATGGATAGCCATTCACAAGCACAACAAGCTGGGATCATGTAGCCCAATAATAAGTATTGCCATGGCTCCTAACAGGCCATAAGCTCTGTGTTGAATTTGCAAGATGTCGGGCTTGGTTTGCCTGAACTTTACCTGGACAGCCTTACAGATTTCTTTTACTTTGTTTCACTGTGACAACAATTTCTCTATTTATCCAGGTATTTATGGCTAATTTATTTTACTTGTGTTTATCTTTATGTGGTATAAGCATAGTTTTATAGAAAGGAAGAAGCAGTTATTCTGTATAGAATGAGATTTTACAACTGTAACACAATGAGGTAGAGAAATACAGACCTGGTGCAACAGCAGGGGCCTTGAGAAGTGGGCACAAAGGATGTGGCATAGAGGATTACAGGCATGGGATGATAAGGGATGAGGCACAGACAAAGTTATTTAAGATTTAAATACATAAATTAAAAATATTTTCGCTTAAGATTATTTATCTTACTGTGTGAAAACTATTTTTTCAAACAAAAGTTGTTGATATGATGTTAGGAAGATTTTTCTCTTTCATGATAAAGTAGGTAAGACAAAAAAATTAATCTAACAAAAATGCTCCAACTAGTGCTTTTACAAAGGTTTCCAATCAGATACTGAGCTATCATTTATTTCCCAGATGTCTTCTATGAATGTATTTCCTCAAGTGCAAGTAAATAAATAAAATGTAACAGAACAAAAGAAAAAAAGTCAAAACTTTCTTACCCTTTAAGCTTGATAACTACTACTTTTGGCGAAACACAATTTTTCAAGTATTTTACAATAATATAGTCTCATTCTAGAGGAATGTTAAAAAAAAAACAACAAAAAATGCCCAAGCATCCAAACAAGCAAGCAAACAAAAGATAAAGAATAATTAAAATAGATTGATGAGGAACTAAAAAAAAAAAAAGCCTTCATTTAAAGTTTTTAGACAATTGCCTGTACATTTACAATTTAAATTACAGTGATTTTGGTGCCTCTTTAGAAGTTAAGACATTATTATGCAAAAATAGTGGTAATAAAGAAACAACACAAGAGTAGTGATTTCCTTTAACATTTCTTGAAGTATATTTTTAGTAATGAAATTTCCATATGGTCTCCTGTGAACTGTGAATATGATGGTGTAACATGCATGAAAAGTAAAGAAAAACTGCTAGAGATAAGACACAGTTTTAAACTATGGGGGTTTTGAACTGTACTAGGGATGTAAATGAAATCCATGTGATAATTATGTGCACTAGTATTAGAAATTAGAAGTAGCTGAGAACCCATATTATATGGACAATATGCTTCTTTGGAATGATATAAAATGATTATGCTGTGTAATTGAGACCAAGTTTTTTAAAAGACTCTTCCAAAATAAACAGATGGGCATCCTTTCCAAAAAACCATTATGATTACTCTATGTCCACAGTGATCCATGGTAATCTAGCATTTTTACTATAGTTGGCTTATGAAGCTACAAAAAAAAACAGATAGAAAGTATTTCAGGTACATAAAAATGATAGACTTTTTGGAAATCTTAGAAAATCCACCTTTAATAAGTATCACCAGCCAATAACTATAACATTGGTGAGGTGATAACCTTATGTTACATCCTCTGTAGAAATAGGATGGTACAATGTAGAGTTCATGAGGCCTGTCATAAATGCTTTTCTGAAAGATACTGATCTCATCTGTATAAGATCACACAGTAATATATGTTTTTTACCTATGTAAATAGGTAAAATTTGCAGGATTATTTCAATGCCCTGGAAAGCTGACAGTGGTCTACTATGGCTTTGTATGACCTCTAGCACTCATATGACCTCTAGGAATTAAATATACCTGGATATAAAACATAATGCCATAGAATATCTTCTTAATGGTAAGTATCTTAAAGAACCAGCTGAGAAGGGGGGAGTGATAGAATGGCTTTGGTGGGCACAACCCTGACCTCTTCCGATTACTCAGTATATTTTCTCTCTGCTAACTTCACGAGCTTCTGGGAATGCTTAAACCAGGTCAATGTTTATGGAGACCCTGTGTCTGGAGCTTCTACTTATGCTTAAGTAATCTAAGAAAATCAAGAAGGTTACTACAGGATCATATCTATAATCAGCAGCTACAATGTAAAGTCTACATTTAAATTAATTTGGTTTTGGTTAATTTGCCTACATGCAGTATAACAACAACAGGAGGGTGCTGTAGGAGTCTCAAATCTATTGCAGTCTGAGTCTTATTCAAAAACATAATCTCTACTATAAAATATTTTTATTTTCAGGGATGTATTTTCAAAGAGAGTTTTAAAAAAGCTTTTCTTAAAAAGATCCCTTGGTGAATATGCAATTTTTTTTTTTTTTTTTTTTGCATGAAAGGTCACCAGCCATATAGTCTATATGCAAATGTTCTGCTATATGGCATCCATTCCCTAGTTAAGCATAAGGAAGTAGGGACAATCCTCAGAGCATTTTAAGGATTTGATTCTTCAGGAAACAGTGTAGGGTAGGGATTTTCAAGAAATTCAATGACATTCACATTAAACCCAAAATAGAATATTGAAAAGTACTTGAAATAATTTGAAAACATAAATATCTTTTAAGTGAATGGACTAAAAGGAAGTTGAATTCCAAACTGTTTTGGAAGACTTTTTTTATTACTTCAACACCTCAGCATTACAGGTCTGATACAGAAAACTGTGTAAATTCTTTCTTCTGTTTTGTTATATTAATGCTCCTTTTTTGTATCAAAAGGTACAATGAAGGGCAGCTTAGTTCAGAAATAACTCATTTGGCATTCTTCCTCACTAAATCTCAATTATATGTTTTTTCTACAATACAAAAGCATGATGCAGTAATATAATGAGAGAAGCATTAATAACTACACAAATGACAAGAAGAAGAAAAGAAGATACCTGGCGCCACACAAAATGAATTTTAAAAAAATTACATAATGGAATACATCCAATTGCATAAAAAACATGCAAACAAAATTTGTTTAAAACACAAAGGGAGATTCAAAAATGATAGTAATGAATTCATTAAAAATTAGTTATTAAATTGAATACAAGGCAAGAGATATTTATTTACTGAAAGATTGATTTTATGCAGTTTCATTCAAATTCCACATAAATGCCTTTAATTATTTTGTCCCAGATTTCTCTGGGCAACGCTGAAAAAAGTAGGACTGCACGTACCTTATTTTTGTCAGTACCAAAGCTCTCATTACACTAGTAAGAATTTGATTTTTGTTTCCTGTAGTTTCTTTAAACACTTTTCTTGTACAGACCTAGCCTGAGAGCTCTTTCACTGTAGTTCATTTATGTGGACTAAAAAAAGTCAACACACAGGGATGTACAAAACATTCAAGAAAAATAAAAACATAATTGAGCCCAATCTTCAGTAGTCCAAAACAGTCCAATAGCTCTGTTTATAGTCATTGGCTGAAGAATTATTTGGAATATGCTCAAAGGGTCTGTGAAACTTCTACAGTTGCTAACTGTAGTGCTGCATATCAATTTTCAAGTTCACATCCACAAGCAGGGTAGTTCAAGTTTTTTCCATTGTCTTTAAGGGGTGTACCCCTAGCCCTTAGCATCTTACCTAGGGTGTTCTCCTAGCCCTTAGTTTTATCATCTTATTCAACACTCTACTGTCTATTCCTCCTGTTTGTCTTCTTGACACTCTACTCTTTATGACCTTTTTCCAGTTATTTACCTTTGCTTATCAGTTTAGGATATTCTATGATGTAAATTTTAGGAACTTCTCCTGCAATAAGCCTACTGTCTTCTGATGAAAGAGAAAGGAAAAAACCCACAAGCCAAACTCAATAATTAACAACATATAGACAAGAATTAAATTTTGCAACGAAGTGCATATTAGAAATAGTTCCTCAGCTTTTAGCAGCTTTTTGTATAAGCTCTAATCTTTGTCCTTCCAGTAGATATGCTTCTGGGAGGCTTGCAAAAATACCATAGAGAAAAGCGTTTCTTTTATTCTTACATAATGACAGTCTGAATCCTTTCACTTGTTATGCTTAATTGTTCTACCATGAAGGAAAAACAGAAAGTATGATCTTTTGTTTTAATCTTCTTTTTTAAGAAGCAAACAATGAAAAGACAGTGAATCAAATAGGCAAAGATCACCATCTTTTAATTTAATATTGTTATAGTTCCATTCAGTAGTTCAGTCCCAAATCAGAGAATGTATGAGACTGGAGATGGCATATCGTTACATAGCAAATGTCAGTAGAATTTTAAGAATATTTTTTTAACAAGAATACTTCATAAAATGGTTTATCAGTGCAGCAAAATAACAGGGAATTTCTCAGATTTTATGTCAGGACACAGAAAACTTGTAAGTTTATGAACATCTACAAAATACCAAAGGTCCTGGCCTTTTTAAGTCTCAGTGTGGCAATTAATTGTACATTGGAATATTTTCAAAAGGTGGTAAAACTTCTTTGGTTAAATTCCTTTAGGAGTCCCTAAAGAGAACAACAGGATGGGTAGTATGAAAACATAGGATCATCTTTTCTTGATGAGCATCAATTTTGCATTTTCAATAAAAAAAAAAAAGTAAATGTAGTTTGCTTAAAAAGTAGGATATACATGGGAATAGCTGATTTTCTGGTCACTAGCAGTGATTTTTTAAAAAAAAAGTAGACAATGGCTTGAATAAATATAAGTGAAAACTGCAACAGTACTTTTAATGAAAAAGTAAATTGTATAAAATTTAAGTGCATGAAGTGGAAACTCTTCTACTTAAATATTTTATTTTGATTTTGAACTATTCTTGGTTTATGTGGGTTTAAAAGTTTTCTAGAAATAAGAACATTTTTAATCATTTAAATATTTTTGAAGATAGAATTGCAAAACATTCATTGTTGTCTCTGTCCTAAAGTGGCTGCAGGAACAAATGAATATATAATCCTGGTACAGAAAAACACTTGTTAAGAATGTTCCTTGCTTAAAAATAAACATGTGAGATCTACATGCTACACCAGATTAGAATCTAATGCATCATAAATATGTGTAGTATTTTGAAAGTCAGCAGGAGTTAAGCTCTTAATTCAGTTAAGTGCTTTTGTAAAACCCGTGACTATATGCATCCCTAGGTCTGGGAGGATGTTAGAAAAAACTAGTCCTTTATATCCTGCTATTTAGTTGACACAAAAATGGTTGCAAATATTTGAAATAATGAAATTAGGTTGTTTGCACCATAAAGAATGACACATTTACCAATAGGTCTCCAATACAGAGCACTTAACCTTTATCAGCACCAGGGAACAAGTTCTTATAAGGATGGCAGAGTGTAAACAACCAGCAGAACTCCCTTGCTAAGAAGTAAAAGCTGCTTTAAAATGTACCATTTAGGTCAAAAAAGTTGTCTTTTACAGGGAGGATGAAGTATGAAAAGAAAAGACATTATGGTGTCTGTACCTGAAACTAGAGTTGTTTAAATATAGCTTTATTGTTTTACTGCTTTTGCCAGGTTGCTTGCCTAGTTATGCAGGGTAACATCCATCTTTGTGAAGGGCAAGAAAAGAGTGAAATCCCCAAAGACCCCTTTGCTTTCTTCCTTTGGAAAAGAGAATGAAGAAAAGAAAATATAGGTTTTCATTTGACAATTCTGTACATGTTTATTTACTTTTGACAGATACTAAATGTTTTGATAATAATTTTTTAAGTGAAGTTTGCTTTTATTTGCTTTTCTTCTCATTTGCACTTCTTTTAAATTTGGAACATGTTAGAATTTTTAAGAATTAACATAGAATGATTGCTACTGCAACTGAAGGATCAGAATAGCAGACTGAGTTGTGTGGTTGAAAAGAGCAACAAAAATGTCCACACAGGCAAATTCCTTCAAACAGATGTAGGACTTTATAAAATATACAGAAATTGAATTGGGGATTAGTTAACTTTTTAACATTAACCTTCCCTCTAGCTATTCTTTCCAAAGAGTTTGTCCTTGCAAAAAAAATGTATATGGTCACCTATAGCAAAAGGTACCTTCTTGGAGGTTTCCATGTTTCTGATTTAATGCAGCACAGCAAAGTGATGATAAATCACATGCAAGTTCCATACACCTTCAATGCACCTTCAGCCTGATCTGCAGTGCTCAGGCTGTCACAGTCTGAGTCCCTTCTGGACAGAGCTGCCAATCATGTTAAACCATGTGAACGGCTTAGTGACACAGACAGATGTTCACAGAGAATGAAACACAGACCACCAAACTCACTCATTTGTGAATTTGACAGGATTTGAACATAGGCCTCCAGTGTGAAAGTCTAGTTCATTAATCTGGTAGTTTCTTTTGAATTTATTTTTATAAGATATTTTTGTAAACAAAAAAACCTCAGCCCTTTACTAGTGCTGCCAACAATCCAAAGCAAGCACACTTAGCCCCATTCCTGCTTTCAAACTCTGCATCCTTCTTTACGATTTTGTGTAAATTTAAAAAACAGCCTTTCATACTACGCTTTGAACTGTGTTTCTCAAATCTTCTTTCAGTGGGAGAGAAAATGATACTGAGGTTTAAATATAATAGTTTTAACAAGAACAGAAACTCAGGAAAAGGAAGTACCTTAATACAAAACCTGAAATACAAGAACACAAGAACTGAACAGCCTACAAAAAATTACAAGACGAAAGTTATTCGGGTGATAAATTTTTACATAGGTATGATTTTCACTCAAATAAGAAAGCCAGCAAGGTTCTTGAAGGCTACAGTAAGACAAAAAAGCATTAAGAATGTTTTACCTGTGTCTATGGTAAGGCCATAGACACATAAAGGAACAAAACAGTAGCAGGGATATATATAACTGAGCTAAAATATACAATCACTGTACTTTTAAAACTTACTTTTAGAGAAGCCTAGTTCTGTTTCATGTAATAATGCATTTTCTTTGGTTATAAGTACTGTTTGTTTGAGATGACTTTCTGAACTAAACTGGCTTCCTCCAAAAGCATACCCAACCATCTTTATTGAGGATTTTTGGCTTTTATGAGACTGTCTATAATACATACTGCAGGAAAAAAAAAAAAAAAAGGTCAGATTTTCATATACTGGTTTTTAGTATTTCTTTTGCTTGATATTTTGCAAAGCAAGTAACCTATGTGTTCCATTTCCTGAGACAAAACTAAGGCAAAACCCAGAGAAGAACTTAAATCCAGCAATGGTGAACAATATCTAGTTCTCAGAGAACTGTAAGCATAACACTGAAGCTGGACTAAATCATTCAGGGATAATTTTCTCTTCCAGGAATACTTCTTGGCCCTTTTAGACTTGTTCGCAACAGTTAACCTGTGTGCAAACTTGTATTTGAGACTGAGTGCATTTGCTCTTTAAGCAAAATTCAACTGTCCCTCAGGGGCCTAAGGAAATCCATAGGTTTAAATTGTCTCCATACATGTGGAAAGTTAAGCACATAGGAATGAGATCCAAAAAAAATTTGAATCTTCAGCAGGAAGCTACCTAAATTAGTGAATACAAATTGAAAAGGAATGTCTCCTGCATCATTTTCCACTGCAGAATTTTTCTTCCACCAACAGTAAAGATTCATAAGACTGAGCTTTCTATTTTAACTACAAGTCTTTACCTTTTTTATATATTGTAGTTACAAAGAAGGTTATTAAGTAATTCAGTAATCACAGTATTAACCCCTATTTCAGAAAGCAAAGAAAAATTAAGACTTTTTAGAGATGCTATTTGAAAATCTACCTCCCAATGAAGTCTTCCCGTCAGTAGCAGGGAATAATTGCTCTGTCAACAGCACTGGACTCTTGTATTTTGAATAGAACATCCAATAAGGTGGAAAGAGACTTCACGACACAGTTATCATGTTATTTCCTCGAAGAAGGGAGACATGGACTCCAAACCATCCTTCAATAGTCCTTTAAAATTTATATTAGATGCAGTTATTTGAGAAGAAATTTAATCCCTTAAAACTTTCTGAATTTTTATCTAGTGACCATAAGATTATGCTACCTGTTTTACTTTACCTCAAATAATTCTTTATTATGGAATGGAAAAAAATCATTTAACTGAGAAAGACTGATAAAGAATCACCATAGATAATCCTATATACTGGAAGTTATTTCAGTAACCTATAAGAAAATGTAAATTTAAGCCTCCTCACACTGCATCTGTCAATTCTCAGATGAGTGTTTCAAGTTACCAAACTAGTGAACACTGAAATGTTGAATGATTACTGTCCATAATTCATAGTTTGCTTTTTTTTTTTTTCATCAGCAATTGCAGATATTCTGAGACTGACAGTAGGTATGCAATCCTGTAAGTGAGGTGGACAGAAGGAATCCCAAATTTTGGCCCTTCAATTTAGTGACTTCCTGCTTAGGACTGAAAGACTTCAGTAGTTTTAGTAATAAAAAAATATATATATTAAGGAAAAATTAGATGTGCATTTGGTAGATGGCTGGCTTAACCAAAGCTAAGTGATACTTAAGCAAGTGTCAAGCATAGCCAGTCGGTTACATTACCTTTCTAATTTTTATTTCAAAGCCACTTTTAACTTCAAATATTTAATTAAATATTAGTTTAGAAATTAAATTTCAGACTCAGCTTGATTTTTGCAAAAAAATTGAATGCACAGAAAATGAAGAATTGGCCTTTTTCTCTCTTTTCCTGTCACCAGAGAAACCTCTTAAGAGTAGAAAACTATTTCTTGCTCATTTCTAGTTAAAAAATATATTCTTCAACATGAATCCTTCTGCACATATTCGCTAAAGAAATATTTCTTTCTTATGTAAGGACTCAATCTTCTAGAACACAGTGTCAATGATAACTACAGACAGAGGGTAGGCAACAGTTTCTTTTCAGACACAAATGAAACAATTAGTGAAGCAAAAGAGTTATATACTGTATCTGGAAGGAATGCATTTACATACTTTCATTTCTAGAACAGGCTTCTTGCTTTGAAATGGAAACAGTTTTCTAACTTAAAGTAGGTAATTACACACTCCATTAAACAAGTAATTAACAGATTACAATTTAAAAAAAAAAAACCTTGAAAATGAGCAATTCAGATGCTAAATGCGAAGCACACTGTTATAATTAGCATAACACTTTCTGAAATGGATTAAAAAATACACAATGAAATGAAAAAAAAAAATCTATTTTCTCCATGCAAATCACATGCAACAAATAGCATTTTATGAGCCAAATAATACCATAGTATAAGAAGAACCTAGTGCAAATACCTCATGTAAAATTACTTTAGAAAAACAACAACAACAACAAAACCCCCAAACTCCAAAGTCTTAATTCCCTGAAGAAATAGCTAAAAGTTTTGGAAGGTTATTATTATATATGCACCATGCTGGGAGCTTTTGTTATATGAAGAAAACAAAAGGTCAAATGCTTTTTTTTTTACAAGCAAATATGCTTCTTCTATTAACTTTAAGATGCATTTGAAATTTTACCTACCAGTCTTCTAAATATCAGGAAAAGCTACCATAATGCAGAAGCACTATCTGATACTTTATGCTTCCATGTCTTCTGTTTATTTTGTACATTGTTGAAGTTTCTCAAAATAAAAGTTAATATGCCCAGATAGGATAGTGAAAGGCATGAATGGGTTTATGAACTAATTTCTTCAGCTCCCTCACTCCAGCTAGCACATATTGGCTACCTGTCTATTCCACCAGTACAAGATGTGTACTTTTCAGTTGCTGCCTTGAAGCAGTATTAACTCAACATTAAGGAAATGGGCTTTAACAGAAGCTAAATCCTTTGTATATAGTCAGCTTATTTAATCCTCTTTATAGTTGTCTGGTTTTACTTGTTGAAAAGGTGCTAAATATCAACTGTAGACAAAAAATGATCCAGACAGACAAAATCTAGTTTAACCTCTTTCCAAAGGTGCTTAATTTAGCTGTTCTCCTAGATTCTTATTTTAATCATTTTACTTCAAGAATGGTAAAAATTCTTCTACACTAACAATTCTTCTAACCTACAGGAAAATTTTAATTATTCAAACATTATTTTCAAATGTTCTTTTTTCCATAAAAGGGAAGAATTAAAATAAGTACTAATACAATTTTTCTTCTTTTTTTGATTAAATCAAAAGAATTAATATGGGGTTTTTTTTATCAGAAAGAGAGTAGAATGAAATAAACAATAAAGAAGACCCGGCAAAACTAAAACTTTAGGAATATATTTTGAGTGAAGTCCAAAACAAAAAAAAAATTCATGTTCTGTCACTTCATTTTTTTCATTTTATTTTTTATGAATTCTTGAAACCAGCTACCAGCAACCCAATCTTACTTAGTTTATAGGACCTGACAATCAAAGCCCATGGCAATATGGCTGCACAGGAGCAATGTTTTGTTGAATGCATTAATGTCACGATAAACTGAATTACTCTCTTGTTAATGAAGTTGACCTCTTCTGGTGTTATTGCTAGCCAGGGCAGTGGAGAAATTCAAATATCCTGAAATCACTCAAAGCTTAATCTGCATTGAAACAGAGCGACTACAAAAAATAAATTAAAAAAAAATCATTGTATAATATTGTATCAAATGCAGTATCTATGAGTAAAGACAACTGCAAACCTTACAAAAAGGAATTGTTATAGGGCAAATATAATATGATACGCTAACATGATGGGTTGCTCCCACATAGAGCACAGTAGTTGCTTCCACTTTCATTTACCCCATAGCTGTTTTGATGAAGTACCAGCTCATATGGCCAGGGGAAAGAGGGGCATGAGATGGAATCAGAAGAGCAAGGGTAGTTATTCCTCTGAGAATCAACAATAATTGCAACTTCTTCTTTTTTTTTTTTTTTCACGTGTCTGATGAGAAATGCCAGTGTCTAATGGGCCAATGTTATAAAGATTAGTAAAGGTCACAAGGGTCAATAAATTACATAGTTTATGAAATCAAGTAAATAAAGTTCTTAGTAGTTTCTTTCTTACATATGTCTTTTCCTTCGTTAGCAGTCTTTCTTAGACCACTTTGACCATTTAAATATTATCATAGATGGTCCTCATCCCAAGATCATGCATGAGATTAATGGCAATTTAAAAGTTTGTCCTTTCATTCTTCCAGATATTATTGAATGCTACAAAAGAAATGTGAGAATGCGGTAGGGATGCATTTTCTTACTGTATTGTATCTCTTTCTTCTGTGAAGGAATGATTTGTATGAAATTACAAATTTCTACAAAACTTCAGGAATCTTAAGACTCTGAAATGATGAATAGTTTAAACTAGTTTCATAATCAGTTTGAATGTAATAAAGACAAAAGCCTATATATATATATATATACACACATAAATGGCAGCAAGGGACACTTTACTCAATAGGTTGTTATCATATTGGAAAATGCCCCAAATGGCAAACTCTTAGTAGTTTTGATTTTTTGTTGTGGTTGTTTTAAGTCTGCAGCTATAATTCTGGACTTGTTGCATTTATGTAGCTTTCTTATTTACTAATGTTCCCTTTCCCTATAATGGAACATTGTTAAACTGATTATGTTTATTAAATTTTTATTAAAATTATCTATTTTATAGAGTTATTTAATTTCTGAGAATTTAGCAGAAACTTTTGATGAAAAAATCTTATTCACAAATAATTTCTTTCCAAATATATGTTTTAATGACACATAAAGAGCAATTCTTTTCCTAGTTATTTCAGATATAGCTTTATTGAACCTGACACTTTTGCTTCTGAAAAGAGAGATATTTTATCATTAACTATAGATTTCTCTAAAACTGACCCATACATCTTCAACAGCAAATGAATGTCCAGAGTTTCTAGTGTTTCTATAGAAAATAAAAAGTTGATTTTATTATCTACATTTGAGTTATTAATTCTGATTTCCATCATATTTAAAAAAAACCAAGCAACAATTAAAAAAACCCTCTTGATAACAGAACCATTAGACTAGTAATGAAGTGAATAGCAGCATAAGTGACTGTAACGGTCAGTTTTAGATGTTATAAAAGCTATTGCAGGAAAAGTTTTAATCTAGAAAATTGCTGTACACAGCCAGCAATTCTGATCCTCTTTCTGCACCTGTCAAAGACAAAATCCGTCTCACTTCCTATCTGTGAATTATTTTTATGATTAGTCCTCTTTTCAATGTCATACTTTGCAGTATAATAATCAAGATCTGGATGCAAAATCACATCAAGAAACACTAGCTACAGATAGTAGCTAGATACACTAGATACAGATGCATGTACAGATAACAAAAAATAATAATTTTAGAAGACAAATCAATGCAAATTCACATGACACTGAATCCGGATATCTTTCAATACCGATTTCCTCTGTGAAAACAAAGTAACATTAATAATTTAGCCTTGTTACAGACTTCAGCATAATTCACAAGCTTGTTTCACCACCTGAGGAAGCATTTTGGAAGCTCAGTACACAAAGATATCTTTTGGAGGATCTTCAACAGTTTTTCTGTTCAAGCAAAAGCAAACAGTTTCTAATAAAGACAGGTAAGGGAACTAATTTTCTCTTTCATTAAATTTGGAATAAATAGATGATGAAGGAGAAAATTCCTATTTTTATTTTGTACATTTTTTTCTAACAATGTTCCTTTACATTTTAAATGAAATTGTAAAAGCTGTATGAGTAATTTATTTGTTGTAGCAGAATAGTATTTCAATTTCTTAAAACCTGACAATAGGAGAATGCTATATTTTTGGTAAATAACATTTATCAATTTCAGTGTGAAGATTAGTTAGATTTAGATTTTGAAGAAACACACTGTGAAAACATTACAGGTAGTGTCACAAAAATAATGATCAATACATTTGAAAGTAAACAATTAAAAATTCTATTACGTGATTCCTTACTTTCTTCTACATCACAATAGCAGATGGCTCCCTTTTGCCAGAAGTAATCAAAATCCAATAGATGCCCCAGGAATATCAGTAGCCAACTTTAGGGCTGAAAGAGTTTTGCCTTTAACTCCCAAGTGACAGATCCTGTGTATTACATTCATATTATTAATTATGCTGTCATTGTTGTGGCTCCTGCTGTAACCATTAGATATCAGAAGTAAATGTGTTTTACTACTATTGCCAGTTACTGAAAATTCCCAGTAATTTATGTACTGAAAGCATAACTTTGTTTCACAGAATATCCCACCATAAATTCTATTCCTTGTATTGGACACCACTATGTCTTGTTGCATCTTCCAATGTGATTTCAGAATGTCATCTTTATTAGAGGCAGACACACAATAATACTCTACTAAGAAAGTGCAATAAACTTTCATTTTACAAATATCTGGCATCTCTTATTACTTTCAGTCAGACTGCAGCCTCTGGTGATCTTAGTTGAGGTCTAATACTTAAAAATAGCCACTTCTTATAATTTTGCAACCAATTTTTAGTGTTGATCTAAGCAAAACTGCTCAATTAAATGTTGATAAAATCTGTGAGATAATTTTATAGAAGGCTATTAATTTCTATTTAGATTTGCTAGGTAGGAAACTGATGACCTGCTCTAGTTCTAACCAGCAAGGTGTGGCATAGCTCCTCTGTGCAAACTGTAGCTGCCTACTGCAGTGATAGTGCAGTAATTCTTCAGACTTCTGTAATAATAGGAAATGTAAGGTCTTTATAAAATGTTAATTGCAAGTACAGGTCTCATGACCAGACCCTGAGAGAGATACAAGCAAAATGTATTCATAGTCTATAGTCTATACCTGAGTCCATTGTTTGGGTTGCTCTGCCAAAGAATGTCAAGATGAGTTAGGAAGGACTTTGACTCCATGTCAAATGGAAGCATTCTGGATTTTGAGCTTCCTATATCATACAGTGTTTGATCTGCCTGCTGGAATCATCTGAGTGTCTTTCCATGCTCAACCCCCTTGTGTGTCTGAGGCTTCAGCACTTTCAGTATATTGAATATCTTGGAGGACCTATGTGCTTCCACATTTCTGAAGAATTTGAACTTAAACTAATATATCTAGATGGCATTGATTACAAAAGGGAGGGATCATAAGTAACAAATTGGATATTGAACTACCTTTTCTCAATATTATACTCCAAGACTACATCTAACTTCAGGGTAGATGTACACTGAATGTAACACAGAACAAGTTCTGTACTTCTAGAAGACACTGCAGTCCCATCCATCCTGATTTTGCCTTCTATGAAAACAAGGGTGTGAGGAAAAAGGAAATGGAAGAACATGTATAGAACTGCATGCCTTGGTCCCATAGTGACACTGAAATGGAATCAATAAAGGAAGACATCCAGATTTCAAAACTGATATGTAGTTTTAAGACATTGATATATAGTAAATTTTCTGCGTGACATATAAAGTTAATGATGTCATATGACTGTAAACTTTACCTCATATGTTAACTCTTAATGAACTCTTCAGGAGGAAGACAGAAAATATTTTTTCCACATTTTATTTAAACAAATATAAAAAATGACCACTTGATTAGGGTGGTGTGTTAAAATGGAGACGTATAATCTTAGTAACACATAAATGCTCATATTTTGAAGGTCTAGTATCCCAAAGAAAAATATGGAAACCCCAGCGTTCGAGTATTAAAGCTATAATGGGTTGGTTCCTTAACTAAAAATAAAATCACAGAATCACAAAATAGTTGAGGTTGGAAGGGACCTCTGGAGATTGTCTAGTCCACACATACCCCCACTGCTCAGGTAGGGCCACCAAGACCAGGTTGCCCCAGGCAGTGTCCTGTTAGGTTTTGAATATTCCTAAGGATGGAGACTCCACAACTTCTCTCGGCAACCTGCTCCAGTTCAACCAGTTTAATGCAAAATTTATACACATTGATAAGATCCCTCTGAGACTTCTCTTCTCTAGGCTAAACAGTCCCAGCTCTCAGCCTCTCTTCATATGATAGATGCTCCAGTCCCTTAATCATCTTTGTGGGCCTTTGCTGGACTTGCTCCAGTATCTCCATATTGGACATGTAAGTCCATGTCTGTCTTGTCCTGGGAAGCCCAGAACTGGACATAGCATTCCAGGTGCATCTCACTGGTGCTGAGTAGAGGGGAAAGATCACTTCCCTCAACCTGCTGGCAGTACTTCTTTTAATGCAGCCCAGGATACTGTTAACTTTCGTTGCCACAAGGACACTTTGCTGGCTCATGTTCAACTTGCTGTCCACCAGGACCCCCAGGTCCTTCTCTGCAAAGCTGCTTGCCAGCTGGTCAGTCTGAAACATGTACTGGTGCATAGGATTATTCCTCCCCAGGTGCAGGACACTACACTTCCCTTTGTTGAACCTGAAGAGGTTCCTGTCAGCTCATTTCTCCAGCCTGTTCAAGTCCCTCTGAATGGCAGTACAATCATCTGGTGTATCAGCCAATCCTCCCAGTTTTACAGCATCAGCAAACTTGCTGAGGGTGCACTCTGTCCCATCATCCAGGTCATTAATGAGGGTGTCAAACAGTACCAGACCCAGTGTGGACCTCTGGGATACACCACCAGTGACTGGCCTCCACCTGGATTTTATGCCACTGATCACAAACCTTTGAATCCAGGTAACCAACCAGTTTTCAGTTCACCTCACTGTCTACTTATCTGGCCTGTACTTTTTCAGCTTTTTGATGATGATCTTGTGAAAGACAGTGTTGAAAGCCTTACTAAAATCAAGGTAAGCTATCCATTGCTCTCCCCTAATCAACCAAGACGGTCATCTCATCATAAAAGTCTAATAGCCATTTCCAAATTTTTAAAGCATCAGTCACAGACAAATTTTACACGTAATCCAGACAACCCTACAGAGTTCACATCATCTTTGAACTAAACATCTTATAAAAGCAAGAGAGTTCTGTGGAACTTTATGGACCACGTGCCATGCAGTCCTATAGTCCAAAAGTGCACAGTTTGTGAAACATTCCTCTAAGTCTTTTCATTGCATGTAATTTTTCATAAAGGAAAACTAGTATTTGTTTTCCTACAATTCATGTGTCCAAGAAGGAAAAGACAAAAATAACTACCTTTAGCAGATCCATCTAAGCTTAACAAGCTTACAGCTACAAAATGTAAAGGTTATAAAAAATGTGCATCAACTCTTTATGAAGCGAATGACCACTGAGTAAGAAAATCTTGAATCTCCATTGCCTGCCTCTCTGGACTGTCATTTGTACCTGTACAAAGAAGGTATAGAGTGCAGTTACAATAATAGTCTCACCTATTTCAAGTACAAAGTAGCACTTTTTGGTCTTATTACGCATAAAAATATGATTTCAGAAAAGATTTGAGGTCAGAATTTTGGAAGAAGTTATAAATCACTTCTAAAATGTTTTCTTGATTTTCAAGAGAGGTGGTAGAAATATTTGTTGTAATGTTTTTCATTCCCAGTCTGAGACAAAGTCTAAATATTTAATCAGGCACAGAAATACAAATTAAAGTACATTAATAAAAATTATGCATACCTCGCTCACTAAAGTTCCCTGTAATAATAATTAGACAAAGTGACTGCCAGTATGCCACAGGGGACTTTCCATTCAGTACGCTTGAAGCTGTAGGCAAAGCTCTTGTTTATGAGAGCTATATGGGAGATATTTTATATTTCATAAAGTACTTCATCTATTTATCTGTGATAGATTCAGTGACAAGGAGGAGATCCTTCTTAATCTGGTGCTCATCAGCATGTATTAAAAATCTGTGCTGGTCATACTTAGGTATGATATATGTTTCCTAAGTTTTCAGTGTTTCAGCAAAAGTGTCACACAGTATGCTGAAAAATCCCACATTACACTCATTAGTGCTACTTGCATATCATTGCTTTGTACATACCTCATCCATCCAGCTGTTAATATATCAGTGTTAGAAATAGGTTTGGAACACCAATGTCAGCATCTTGATACAGAGGGCTGAAACAAACACATTGGTTATGATTCTCAATACTACCTAAGAGATTTGAATGTTCAGTTCCTATTAATTAATATCCAAGTCCCCCGAGTGCCTGACTATCTCAGCTTTCAGCTCCTGTGAATCTTTCATTAAATAGTACGAGCTTTGACACTGCAAAGTTCAGTATGTTTAAATGTTCATACATCGGATGTAAAATCCTCATATAAACTGAAAAAAAGTGTTAAAAATACATAATAATATGCAAAAAAGCTAACATACTTCAGAGATATTAGGTATGCTTGTTAGCAATATTTAGAATTACTCTGACAGCTTTCATTACAGTTCCTCTCCTATTAATTTCTTTAAATATTTCCCCTCTAAAGAAATGCATTCAACTATGTTATAATTAACTTGGCTGCCAAAAGATATTATATATCATCAGACACTCACCGGCCTAAGGTAGTCAAAGAGTGGCAGTTGTATTGTTCAGTGTTTAATCAGGTCAAAGCTGTGGCAACTTTAATTATAGTTATTGTCAAGCTGCTGCTTAATGCTTGCAACAAACCTTGTCATATGTCAGCTCTTGAATCTTTTCTCTTAGCCATGTATCAGTGAAAAGACTGTCCATGTTAAATTTGACAAGCATGATTCTATAAGAAATATTGGTATATTGCTATTTAAATTTGGGGTGATTTGGACATGTAGTGTGAGGATAGGAAGTGGGCAAACAATTTTAGGCAGAATGGAAAAAAAAATATCCTTACTCTTGTAGTTAACACAGAGAATAAGAAAAAAGCACAGAGAAACTGAGGCCAGCAAACTACAAAATCCTGTTCTTTTTTTTAAAAAAAATAAATCCCAGTACATAAAAACATTATTTTAAAAGCAAAATGTTATCATGTATCATTATAATTTATCCGAGTCATCACACTACACTAAGGATGTAGAACTGCCGTTCATACATCTGCCATCTGGCTCAACAAAATAAATAAACCTAGTGGTATTTTGCCCTCTGTGTTTCCAATTTAGAATTTCTTTTGGTGCTACATAAATATTATAGTTTACAACAATGTTTCAGTACTTTTTCCACACTAACAATTTGGTTCATTCTCTATTTCCTTCCAGGTCTACCTGCACTGTTTAAATTCTGCTTGGATCCCAGGGTCCCATCTGAAGCAAATGAAATAACTTCTTTCAAGGAAATGAACTGAAAGATCACTTGGCTTCAGAATCTTCTCCCTGTAAATCTGCTGCATCTGAAGGATGGATCGGGTTTCATTCTCTCTGCTCAGGACAATTCTTCAACATTATTCTAGCATGTATCATATCATATCACAGTATGCCTCCACAAGCAACAGTTGAGATGCATGCATCCCACACTGTGAGTGTCATGTTACAAAGAACAAGACAGCAGTCTCATTACTTGTCTGGCAGTCTTATATTTTGGTAAGGGGTGTTATAAGCAGAAACACCTAAAATGTGTTAGAGTACAGAATGGCAGTTTAGGGGTGAGGAGGCAAAGAAAGTCATCGTCTGCTCAGTCTTTTGCTGCTGTTTCTTTGATGGTCCAGCAGCTGTGCTCTATAGATGATCTTCTGGGTGGTGAGTTGAAGGGAATAATCACTCCTCTCTACCTACTGGCTGTGCTCCCCTGTCAGGGAGCAGGTCAGGAACTGAGCATGGTAGCAAGGCCAATGGGGGCAGGAGCCTCACCAGCAAGGACCCTGTCCCACTGTACCTGGGTAAGGCAAGTTGGGCAGGCCCAGGGGTGGCAGATGGGGTCAGCCCAGGGTCGAGATCACCACACAAGTTTGTGATGATGATGCAAGTCTGAGCCAAGCCATTAAGTCAATCCACAGTTCAGGATCAAGACCAGCAGTGGTAACTGGTGTCAGAAACAGCCCAGTGGTTGCCAGGGAGGTCTCTAGTGATGGAGCAAGGCTGAGGCCAGGCCAGAAAGTCAATCCACAGGTCAGGGCTCAGATCAACAAGGTTCATGGCCAGGCACATGTACATCTAGGACAGGCAGGTATGGGTAAAAAATACCTCAGGCACAGACTGATTGCCCAGGCTTGAGCTTAAAGGAAGCCCAGAGACCAGGGGCTGGGTTGTTGCCAGAGCCCTGAGGTAGGTGTGCTCAGAGTCTTTAAGGCCTATTAGGACTCTCAGGGTCCTGCCATACTGTTAGTACAGCTCAGGAGGCTCTTGGCCACCTTTGCTGCCAGGAGAAACTGTTGGCTGATGCCCAGCTTGCTGCCTGTTGGCACACTGAGGTCCTCCTCAACAGAGCTGCTCCCCAGCTATGTTGCAGGGGCTTCTTGTTCTCCAGGTGGAGGGCTTTACATTTATCCCTGTCCTTCTTCCACCACCACTGACATCATTACTCCTTCTGACTTCTGGTTCTGTTGGAACGTTTTCCCATAAGGCATACTGCACCCCCATTCTCTACAGTGGATGGAGGCTTACCTGGCCTAAACTAGGCATACTAGCTGCCCAGACTGATCTGTTCCAGTGGCACACCATTATGGGCCATTCCTTGATTTGGGTAGTTATCAGCATAATGCACAGCAGCTGAACAGCAGAGAGGGACAGCTCAGTTGTTCTCTTGAAAGCCACTTTCAAGGGAAGATACTTGTAGCAGCATGACTTCATCTACTCCTTATTTAGAGAAGGCTAGTGAAGCACAGAAGTAGCACAGCACACACAGGCCAGCTCCTCCTTTTTCTCTCCCTCTTGTGTACACCTGCTGTACCCCTTAGCTCAAGCAGCCTTTCTAAGACTGCTGCCTGGGTAATCTCAGAGCATTACTATCGACACCGTATTTAAGAGACAGTCACCAACAGCAGTCCCTGGGATGCCATCTGCCAAGGAATGATGGTCATGGTTTAAACCTGGTAGGCAACTAAGCCCTACACAGGCACTTGCTCACTCCTCCATCCATTGGAATGGGAGAGAAAATCAGAAGGGTAAAAGTGAGAAAGCTTGTTGATTGAGATAAAGACAGTTTAATAATTTTTTTTAAAAAAGAAAAAGATAGAAAAGAAAACAATAAAGAGAGAAGAAAAAAAAAGAAACGAAAAAATAAAATCAAGAAAAACAAGTAATGCAAAAAAAACCCCCAATTGCTCACCACGCACTAACCCATGCCCAGCCAGTCCTGTAGCAACAGCAGCCCTGGCCAACCACCACACCCTGACCAGTTTTATTGCTAAGCACAATATGATATTGTATGGGATATCCCTTTGGTCAGTTGGGGTCAGCTGTCCCAGCTGTGTCCCCTCCCACCTTCTTGTGCACCCCTAGTCTACTTGCTGGTGGTGTGGAGTGAGAAGCAGAAAAGACCTTGACGCTGTGTATCACTGCTTAGCAATAATGGAAACATCCTTGTATTATCAACACTGTTTTCATGACAAATCCAAAACTCAGCACCATACAAGCTACTATGAAGAAATTTAAGTCTATCCTAGACAAAACCAGTAGAAGGACTCTAGCACATTCAGACTTTGAATATGGTATGCCTGTATCTTTAGGAAGGAGTTGTATGGAGTATCTTCAAACACTCCAATCTCTTTGAATTCCACAGGTTTGGTTTAAAAGAGGTCCTGGCTGTGGCTATGTACAGACTAAAACCCACTCTCTGACGTAGGAGAAGACAGCAACAGCCAACCAAATACACAACCCAGAAAGATAGATTGTTATAAACTGGACTGCTCATGGGAGGTCTTCAAGGCATAAACTTGTGAACAGGATAGTTATTCACTTTTGATCCAGTTGCACAGAGGAGAAAAGCACAGAAGGAAAAGACCGAAGTGCATGTTAAAGACAATGACAGGAAACATCAAGTGCTTTTGCACATTCACAGTTTCCTCGTACTCGTGCATCTTACTCTAATAATCCTGTGCTTGGCAGGCCACAAAAGGAGATAACAGTTTCTTTAGACTTGTTTGTAGGTGGATTCCTCATTCTTTCCTCCAGTGTGTCCTGCTCCAGCCCTCCTGGAGGGACTGAGGTCCATGTCTGCCTCTTCACAAGCCCAGTAGCCAGCTTGCCAACATTGTGACAGGGGACAGATAAGCATATTTTCAGGGTGGATGATACAGAGAGAAAATGGTTGTCCTCTGTTTTATGCAATGGTCAGATGCCCTACACTTTAATTTCTGGATTGGCTGACCTTGCTGTAAGGTTTGGTATTTTTTGATTTATTTTTTTTTTAAGTATTTTTTAGTATAATTGTACTGCGGTGTCTTTCCTTTCTAGGGACTTGTGAGTCTTCTGCATGTTTCCTTCCCCTGTGTCTCTATCTCTATGTTGTCAGTCACAGATGAGGGCTCTGCACAGGAGTTCAGACTATGTGGGAGGGCTGCAGAAGTCTCCTTGAATTGCTGCCTATCTGCACTACACCTGTGTATCTCACTGAATGGGGAAGTTATCTGTTAAGCTTGTGGGGTACTTACATTACTGTGGTGGGTTGACCTTGGCTGGATGTCAGGTGCCCACCAAAGCCACTCGAACACTCCCCCCCACCGCCCTTCAGCTGGACAGGGGAGAGAAAATATAACAAAAGGCTCATGGGTCAAGATAAGGGTAGGGAGAGATCATTCAGCAATTACCATCACGGGCAAACCAGACTCAACTTGGGGAAATTAGTTTCATTTATTACCAATCAAATCAGAGTAGGATAATGAGAAATAAAACCAAATCTTAAAACACCTTCCCCCCACCCCTCCCTTCTTCCCAGGTTTAACTTTACTCCTGAATTCTCTACCTCCTTCCCCCTCAGCGCATCCTGGGGACAGAGGATGGGGAATGGGGTCAGTTCATCACACGCTGTCTCTGTCACTCCTTCCTCTTCAGGGGGAGGACTCCTCACTCTCTTTCCCTGCTCCAGCATGGGGTCCCTCCCACGGGAGACAGTCCTCCATGAACTTCTCCAATGTGAGTCCTTCCCATGGGCTACAGTTCTTCACGAACTGCTCCAGCATGGGGCTCTTCCATGGAGTGCAGTCCTTCAGGAACAGACTGCTCCAGTGTGGGTCCCCTGTGGGGTCACAAGTCCTGCCAGAAAACCTGCTCCAGCATGGGCTCCTCTCTCCACTGCTCCACAGTGCCTGCTCCAGCCTGCTCCCACGGGTCACAGCCTCCTTTGGGCACACACCTGCTCCAGCATGGGGTCCTCCACGGGCTGCAGGTGGATATCTGCTCCACCATGGTCTTCCCCACAGGCTGCAGGGGAATCTCTGCTCTGGCACCTGGAGCACCTCCTCCCCCTCCTTATTCACTGACCTTGGTGTCTGCAGACTTGTTTCTCTCACATATTGTCACTTGTCTTTCCAGCTGCAATTGTGCAGGTTTTTATCCCCCTTCTTAAATACGTTATCCCAGAGGCACTACCAGCGTTGTTGATGGGCTTGGTCTTGGCCAGTGGTGGGTCTGTCTTGGAGCTGGCTGGCAGGGGAAGCTTCCAAAAGCTTCTCATAGAAACCATCCCTGTAGTCCACCCACTACCAAAACCCTGCCATTCAAACCCAATACAAATATCCAAGTCTGGCCCTATAGTAACAGATTCAAAGGAAAGAATCAGCTCATGAGTATTAAGTGTTTGGGAAGAAGTAGCCTAATTTATAGTTTATGAGTATATGAGTGAGTGGGGTGAGTAACTTTTTTTTTACTTTGGTGGAAAAGGAATGTCTATTACTGTTTGGGGACTTTTTTTTAGAGGTGGATGTAAAAAAGGTCTTTTTTATTTGTTACATGTAGAGCTTTTATGCACTCATTTAGGTAGTTTGCATTCTGATTCTGAAGGTTCATTCATCATTTCTTCATGATTACGTTATTGCTCTGAAGTACATGTATGCAAGTAGCATCATGAATGTGCTGCCCATCCCAAAAACCAGAGCAACTAATAGCCATGCATAGGCTAAAGGGAAGGTGTTCTTCAGCTGTAAATGCATTTCTCACTATCTTTTTAATATAGATGTACAAAAAGAGTAGACTTCATGTCAATGTTGAAAACATAAAAATTCCTGTTGCATATTTTTCATGTATTCCTCAAATTTTCCCACTGAACTTTTGCCAAAGGGTTCCTAACAACTATCATGATTCATCCTGATTTAGGCTTATCCTGGATGAGGTTGATTCCATGTATCCTGTGCTGTTGAGCAGCTGGATCAGGAAGCATGAGTATGAAACAAATGATAAATAACGTTGTGGACATGAACATTTTCCCTTTATAAAACATGCTGGTAAGATAACCTACTGTGTGTGGATTAGACAACATGCAGAGATAAGCACACTGTGTACTACATGTAAAATAAGTCTTCTGGTGAAATACTGAGCCAGCTTTTGGTTTCAGCTGACTGGGGGCCAGGACTTACTTTTTACTCTTTGGTCACATGAACAAAATAGTATTGTACGTTGTTCAACCACAAGAAAAGAATGAAACGCAATTTGGCAATTGTTTTCACAGATATATGCCAAGGTGGGAAGAATGTAAAGACTTAGGAATCCTGGACTCTTCCATATTCGTATTATCACAGACCATAACGTCCCATAACTCTTCACTTATCTTTTTGTTGAGTCAGTTCATGTCTTTTCCTCTATTTCTCAGTGTTCAGATTATTCCCCATTTGCTGCAAAGATAGTAAATTCTAATAAATCTGTTTTTGTAGTCTACAAACTACTATGTATGTATATATTTCCCACCATGGTAAAAAAATGGTGGATCATCTATCTCTCTGTCTTATGGAATTTCAGTGGCCTTTCTAATTGTTGCTTTAAAAAGCAATTAAAGAATTGAATGATTGAAGAGTGCTTTGTGTACCTCAGTGTAGCCTGTTCCAGGCATCAACTGTTTTTTCCCTCTAATAAAAATAATAAGACTCAATTCCCAGTTATGTAGAGGCATAACATGATACAGGGCTAAAAACCAGTCGCCTGGATGTCCATTTCTAAGGAAGAGCCATGGTTCTTGGTGATTCATAACACTAGAAGCCATATTTTGCTTCATATCAGAGTAAGTTCTCCAGTTAAACTCACTAGGTAGTATTTTTTTTCCAAGAAGGATAGAGGCTTAGAGCAATAGAAAAGCCAGCAAGCAATATGAAAAAGCTGGTAAGGGAAGACATCCAAAATTCTTTTGCCCTCTGTTGTCTTATAAAGCCTGATTTCTATAGACGCATGTTCCTTTGCAGAAAGCTAAAAGCATCACAGTGCAGACAGCTTGGGTGCTTAGGAACTCTTAAGAAAATTAGGACTTCTGAATTATTTATGTTGATTTGCAGAGTTGGAAAAGTAACAGTTGGCTTTGGAAACATTATGGAAACGCTCCTGATTTTAAAATCTTTATATATGTATTGGTAGGCTTTAGAAGGGTATACTCATTTTAACTAAAGTTTTTACTAATGTATCACCTTTTTTCAGTTTAGGGATTGAAATTTCTTCTGTTCAGCATAATGAATGGAATTCAGAATTACTAATGGTAGTCATTTGGAGAATATAAAGGTTTTACTGGAGTCGGAAAAGTTATTAAAGGAGATTACCTTTATCTGTTAATCTGTCATCACGATTCTCTCTCTAAAATCAAACAGGTCATATTACCTAGGTTTTGGAAAATAGCCATGGGTAGGATGGATGTATATCAATTATGAATCAATTAATTTATGCTATAGTTATGTAAACCACTATGGTTTAGTGTACGTCAGGTTTTATTCTCTTTATGAATTTCTTAAGGATAAGTTCTCAGGTCGTAGCTTCTAATTTTTCGGATAATTTCTATTAGCGGGTTATGATACACAAATCATTGGACAAAATAATTCAAACAAATGATAATAGTAAATAGCTTACATTTATATAACATCTGTCATCTTGACTGAATATCCAGTTGTCATGGTTTCACCCCAGCCAGCAACTAAGCACCATGCAGCAGCTCACTCACTCCCCCCCCACCCAGTGGGATGGGGGAGAAAATCGGGAAAAAGAAGTAAAACTTGTGGGTTGAGATAAGAACGGTTTAATAGAACAGAAAAGAAGAAACTAATAATGATAATGATAACACTAATAAAATGACAACAGTAGTAATAAAAGGATTGGAATGTACAAATGATGCACAGGGCAATTGCTCACCACCCACCGACCGACACCCAGCTAGTCCTGAGTGGCAATTCCCCGCCCCCACTCCCCCCAGTTTATATACTAGATGGGACGTCCCATGGTATGGAATACACCGTTGGCCAGTTTGGGTCAGGTGCCCTGGCTGTGTCCTGTGCCAACTTCTTGTGCCTTGGCTGGGCATGAGAAGCTGAAAAATCCTTGACTATAGTCTAAACACTACTGAGCAACAACTGAAAACATCAGTGTTATCAACATTCTTCTCATACTGAACTCAAAACATAGCACTGTACCAGCTACTAGGAAGACAATTAACTCTATCCCAGCTGAAACCAGGACAGCAGTATCTAAGTAATGTCTTCTTTTATGCCACTTGAAACAAAATCCATCCCTCATGTTTACCTTCTCTAAGTGCTAATAGCTATTTTGCTGTGAAAGTAGGCAAGTAGAAAGACAGGTCTTCCCATATTAAGGAAAAATATTAATCGTCTTTCCGAAGGAGGTCTTTCGTAAAAAAATTCAGTGGACAGCTGGGAATAACAGAACCATTTACAGAAAATTCTGGTTGCTTTTGACATGTCAGAGTGGCAGCTGCATGCTAAGAAACATTCTGACTATATATATTAATAGCAAACCCACAAACTGGTCTTTGAAAAATGTTCTTTTCCTTTTCCTTTGGGGTTGCTTTTACATAAAATTGTACCAGAGATTATTACTAACTAAATAATTAATATATCTTCCTTATGCTGTATCTTCCTTATGTTGCTGACTAATGCTTATCATATGAAGAAATGGGAATGTCTTCACAGGGGCATTATTTGCCCACTGACCAGAGAATTGACACAGTTACAAAGATGTACCAGTCTTCCCCCCAAAAATCTTGAGTGTTTTCACAACCTGGTATTTAAAAAATGCATGATAAATAAGCTGTTCCTGAGATGACAATGACAGCAACAGCAAACACCACCAAACAACAGCAAACAACAACAGTAACACAGACCTCCATTTTCAGAGTGATCATAAAACAGAAATTCTGGCAGTGGGTCCTGAGTTAAATATCACATATTTAACAGCTCTATATTTAAAACCTCTATCATCTGGACAGTTTTATCCTTCAGATATCTTGGTATTTTGATTGATCAGTCACAAATTCATGTGCTATAAATACTGAACAGTTGACATTAAAAAAACAATCTAAATTAGGAGTGATAAAATACAGACTGTTATAGTTTGATGTAAATAGAATTAAAAACATGGATCAAATATTTTTCTTCTGTGAATTGCAATGATATCTAGTCTATTAGTGGTAATTTGTAAGAGAAATATTAGTAAACATTTAGAGGTGAATTTCTCAAAAGTAATAATGACCTAATTCTACTTTCAGTCAAGTCGGTGGTAAATTTTCATTGCATGTAACAGGAAGAGAATTTGGCCAGCGCTTTGTGAACTCCACCTTTAGGCTAAGCATTATTCAGGTACTTCATTAAAAATTCTGCTTGTTTTCTACTTGGTTATTATTCCTATGGTGAGCTTAATTGCTATTATATGAACAGTGCATTTGACTGGAGCTATTTATTAGTTTCCAGTTGATAAGCATTCACTTGTTATACACAGCTTGTGGTAAGTTATGTTAAACAGTACCCTACTTCTGTGAGTGTAGTTCATATGATGGAGTCTTTAAGTGTGAAACCGTATAGAGCAATTAGTTTCTGTTGTCATTAACAACTGACAGCAATACCATTATTCGTTCAGATGCTGCAAATTCCTAGTCCCTCTACTTGCATGAGTAAGTATTATTCAGGCGCTGCATTAAGCTCAGCATGTGGTTAGGGATTTTCAGAGGTTGTGCAAGTTTCACATTTCATACATGTACAACATTCCATTCCAAGTTCATACCGAAAGCATTTAGTTTTGCAAACCCTTTTTTTCCCCAATATCAAACCCAGAAAGAACCATTATGATCATAATGGTAGGCAGAAAAATTGCAACAATTAATATAACTGTCAAATACAAGAAACATTATTTTTTCTATCTGTTATATATTGAATCATTACATGTGCTTGCTTTCAGTCTTTAGTATTTGACTTACTTAAATATTTAATAATTCTTCCTCTTTATACCATACAGTTCTGGCATATTTTGACTTCCAATTTCTTGTTTAACTGCGGAGCCTCATCAGGAACACCAAAAAAGTGCACTGATCCCAAGAGCAGTTGGAGGAGTGAAGGAGAAAGTAAGTTGTCACACACATGCATTTTCTAAAACGCTCACAAAATTTTGAACTGTTCAGATGAACAGTGTATGTAGCCAGTGCATCTTTTTAGCTATTGTCCCTCTGATAAAATGTGGCATTGTTTCAACAGTTACGTGTTACATAGATGGATAGATCCAGACTCTCTCAGTACACAAGATTCAAATACCCCTTTCTATTCAGAATTATGGTAATCAACAAATATACCTTCTGGAAACACACTTATTTAACTCCTTATTCTCTTTTAGTATCACTTCAATACAGGCACAATTTGATAATTTTCAGTATGTTTCTGTATTCTTCAACAGGTTTTGACTAACAATTTTTCTGTTGATGTGTATCTCTTTTTCCTTCTCATGAAGTCATTCAACATACTGCAAATATACAAAAGCTGGAAAGACAGATGTATGGTATTATACCATAGAATTGTTAACACTAAGTATGTTTATTTTTACGGAAAGCTTACTGCGTACGTTTAAAGGATCATATTTTCATATGCACTTCGTTTTCTCATATCTAATGGCCAAAGCTAGATGTATTTTTTGCATGTATTTTCTTTTATATTTTATGTCATCATTATGTCACACTGTAACATCAAGTACTCTGTTTTCACATCACAATTCTTCTTCATGAAAGTAGTGTTTTCACTTAGTAAATATTTGTAAAAATAAAAGTATTCCTGAAGTTTGTGTCCAGTTTTGTATTTTACTTAAAATGTCAGCTTTGTGTACCTTAATTTCAAGGTACATTGATTTTCATGCATATGAGGATATCTTGTATTCCTTTTGTTTATTTTCATGAGTTTAACACATGTTTTTAAGAGAAGGCATTCTGAGTAATTTTCTGAGTGAAAAATAAATAATTGGTATCTTAGTTTCCTAAGAGAAAAATACATTTTGGTAGGTTTCTAATATGTGGGATTGTATATAAGTCTGTAATTTAAATTTAAGGCATATATCCCTCAGTAGTTCTGATTAAGTTTCTAGTTTAAGAAAAAGAATACCAGCAGTGGTCAAAATGCTAAACCAGTAATGTTTTCAAAGAGTCATGTGGTTTATTCAAATGCACATATTTCTCTGTGAAAGATCTGCAATAAACTCCTACTCTTTACAGAATAATACAGCTATTGCATCTGTTTTCACTGTATTTGTCCTGGTATATGGAAGTTTTCCTAGGACACAAGAACAGGTTAAAGACTCCTCAGATATTTTCATGAAATTGACAGCTTAGTAGGCACAGCCAAAGGAGAGGCAAAGACAACTGAGAGGCCATTATGTGGATTAATTCAGAAAGCTGTTTTAGCCCTTGGAAGATATCCCAGTGTCCTAGAATTAGGCAATGACAAAGTTGAGCTTTATGTCTCCTGTGTGCAATCACTTACTTCTCCACCTTTCAGCCTGCACTGTATGCCCTTTGGCTATTACTGAGAATGTAGCTGAGTTTTAACTCATTAATGTGATAACAACTCAGCAGCTGACACCGGAGGCCTTGTGCTTAATGGGCATGTTCACTGAATTCTAGTGGGATTTCTTTGTTGTGAGTGAGAATGGATCAGAGAGAACAACCTGATTGCTCAGCAGCAGCAGACATACTGACTCTGTATGAGAGAAGTTATGTGAATGATTCATGCCAGTTGTCTGAAGAAGTGGGGACTGTGACTAACTCTTTTAATGCTTCTTTTAATAGTAAAATTTCAATGAGTCTAGGGAGGATGTAAGAAACACAAGGAAAATTAAAATGAGCTAGAAATATGAATACAAACTAGTCTTATACTCTTCTTTCTGGAAGATGTTATTTATTAATTCTATGTTATTGTCAACTCAGGTTTATGTTTTCATTCAAACTAAAAAGACTGATGTCAATACAAAGTAATATACTAGAAAATAGGCTGTCAACTGTCTTTCAAAAAAAACCCCAAAACCACCCAACAAAAAAAAAAACACCTCAGCTGTGGTGTAAGTCTATTTTGGCTGCTCAGTAACTCAAGTATTTTATACTATCTAAAATATTTTTTCTTGTACAATAGTATTTTATGTCCCCACTTACTCATTGAAGTATACTCTATGCCATTTGTCCTATTTATTCTCATCAGTTGCACAGTCAAGGATATTATTTGCTATTATTATAGAGATTTGGACTAAACTGCCTCTATAATAACTTACCAAGACACTCTTCTATAGACAGGTGGCAGTCCCTTTACAAAAGGAAGTTCTTTTGTTATGTGGCACTACAGACAGAGGGGGGGGGTTACATATTTGACCCTACATCCAGGTTTGTCTAGAGTTCTTTGGGGGTTTAATGACATACTCTCTATACATGAACAGAAAAGCAAGGTTCCAGACAAGTAGAGAGGAAGAGTTTAGTGTATGTATCTCAATTACAGCAGACTACAGCACTGGATTGGAGGACAGTAATACTAAATGGTCAGGCAGTTGGACTAGATGATCATTGTAGGTCCCTTCCAACTGAAATATTCTGTTCTGTTCTGTTCTGTTCTATTCTATTCTATTATTTTATTCTAAAGTCAGTATAGGTGTAAACCAAGGGTGGAAATCCATACAGTGTCCATGCTAAATACAGAAGTCTGTAACTAGGGACAGGAGTCTCTCCACAACTCAGAAGTTTAGTAACAGATGGCTTTTCACAGCTTGACATTTTGAGCAAGAGTGGCTTTTTGAATTTCCCCAAAGCTTCAACAGAAAATGACCCAAAATGTGGCAGTTTAGCTTCATTTTAGGAAAGATATAATTTGCAGACCAATGTGTTATTTTTGCCTAATTCTAGTTAAACTGAAGCAGAGAGTAAGAATGAAGAGATTAAAAAAAAAAAAAAGGTGTCTTTTAATGTGTGCTTTAACATTCAAAATGACTTCTGCTTTGGCTATAGTGAAAGTGTTCCCCGGTGGCATAAAGAAATGAATCACAGTACAACTGAACATGTGGTAAAGTGTCAACACCAATACTCTTCCTAATCAAGAGAAGTAACAACTTCCACCCTTACTGCCAATGTAGTTCTCACCTCTTAAGGCATTATCTGGTGAGTTTAAATACCTCAGAAGACTGGACTTTTCCACGGAAACTGTTTTCTTTGCTCTGGCATCTGTTTTAGGTAATTTTTGCCACCAGTTATCAATATGAATATCAAGCTACATAAAATTCTGCATAACAGAAATGGTGACACACATCATTCACTTACTGAACTGTAGAAAAACCATATGTTCTATTCTACTGTTTCATGCTAACAGTTAATACTAGGTAAGATTTAAAAAGGTTAATCTAGAAAATTATCCAAGTTTAAATTATTTTCTTACGTTTAAAAAATTCATGAAATCAAACCATCTCATGACAGTGCCAGTTATCCCCCAATAAGAAATAATACGAGAACAGTCGTAGGTCTATAGATCCTGTAAATGTCATTCATGTAATTAGTCCCACAGAAACCATCTAAGCTATGGACATGGTGGGAATGATTAATGTGAGAAAGGCTTGCAAGATTAGTCACTTCAGCTATGTTACATTTTATTGTTAAGTTAAAAAAAATAAAGTAGCCCAGATTTCAAATAATATAAAAAAAAGTCAACTGAAAGTTTTAAATCTTTGGAAACATAGTTCTGGTAATATTCATGTTGAATCACTGCAATGGCAAATAATTTCTGAAATGCTAGTTTTGACACCAAACTTTATTTTGCTGGCAGTTTTTACACTGTTTTGATTTCCATCTGCATCCTCGTCAGCTGCTGCTTCTGGATGGTTTATATAGAATATAGTTGTGGATGTGAGCCAAAGTTAGTTTTTGTAAAGGTACATACTCTACTTTTCCATGGGATTTGAAGGGAGCTTCATGAATAGAGAAAGTCCCCTTTTTGAAAAAGCAGTTATACTTTCTCTTGAAGCAACTGCATTGGTATGGGATAGGAAAGATTTACGGGTTTTCTCCTTAGCTTTACATTGTGGCAATACTGGGATTCTATCAGAACAGCATCTGCACTTGCATGGATCGTTCAACTGGGACCAAAAAGGGTAGAGGAATGGAGACAGGACTCTGAACTCCTCGGTTTTTACATGTCTGGCCACAATCTGGCATCTCAAATGTTTTTTCAAGATATGACAAAACTATGCAATTCCATAACAAATTTTAAAAGGCATTTGTTATCCATTCATCATGGCACCTGTACACTTCCCAGGGTTTTATGGCTGGGTTTCTCAAACTGTGATCTCAACTCCATTTGGAGTCACAAAAAAAGCTCAAAAGAAGTCATAAATGTTAAGACTAAAAAAATCCCAAATTATTACTTAGTAAAACAGCTATTTAAAATAGTTTGGTTTACTTTTGTCTGAATTTGACCTTGAAATACTGTTATAGGGAGCACAAAAGCAGTTGAGCTAAAGAGTGAATGTGTTGGGAGAAGAGAAGGAATGTCACACTCTTGGTTAGTTTGGAAGACACCACATCTGGTTTTATACGTAGGACTCCAAATATATAGGGAGCTATTACTCCTAATATATTAATTTTTTTTATTAGGCACACAAGTTGAATTATGTATTGGTACATTTGAAGACTTACATCTGTTGGAATGATAAAGAACCAAATTACAGTTACACTAGGACAAATCCAAAATATATGACTCTATCAGTGAAAAAGAAAGGGATACATGACATGAAAATTAGGCATAAGACTGTGTAGTATACACTGCAAATTTAAATAATTGTGTAGCATCATGCCTCAAACTGTGGAAGTGATTCTGTAGTAATTACATGCTATTGACTTCAGTAAATTTACTTCAGATTTGTACAGTTGTCAAAAAGGCAAATATCATATCCTTTAGCTTTTGGGAAGGATGTTTTGGTTTTGTGGATATTTTGGTTGAAAATCTAAACAACAGCTAAAGCTTATGGTCTTGGTAAAAAATCAATAAATAATAAAATAAAAGTGAGAGGTAGGAAGAGGGAAAAACTGCCTTGCCATGATGACTGGGATGATAAAAACCTTGTGAAAGTCAGTGAACTATCTGTGCATATACTATGCTGTTCCTGGGATTTGGAACCAATGGATGTAAGGATAGCATTGAAGTTACAAATGAAAGTGCTACCAAGAAAGCTGCTGAAATAAACTGCAAGCAACCTATCGGTTCATGGATTTTGTAATTCAATGCATCCTAAGGGAATTGTTTTAGAAGTGAACATTGAAAGTTTAACACCAAGTAGTGTGAAAATAAGCATTTCACAATTTCTAACACTTGATTTAAACTGCCTTGTGTTAAGGATTAATATTTTCTTTTTAAGATTGCATTATATATGGCATTAATAATAATAGAAATATTGAAAACTATAAAATGGTTTCTACTGGAAAAAGGAGCTGGTATTAATGAATGATTCAGCATTTGGAAAATAGTATGCTTATCAGTATTGACAATAGACTGACAGTAGGGTGAGTGAGCAGAAAATCTCACTGAAATTATTCAGTGGCAAGATTTCCTATGTAAACCTAGTGAGTTTTCCACAGAACTCTCTCATGGAGACAGAGAATCTTCATGGGCATACAATAGCTTTATTTTTATCTCTACAAAATTTGTTTCTGAAATCACTATGAGTATTGTTGTTTTGTTATTATGACATAAACATATTTTTCTTCTTTATTTCCAGGTGGTTTGGGCAACTATTTATTGTTAGCTCATGTCTTCAGTTGCACATGGACGTTTCTAGCGGTTTCTAATAATATTACTGAGAGTCGCAAGGGGTCCAGGATCAACTGACAGCTTGAATATTTTTGTGTCTCTCAAATTTTTGACAAGGGGAAAATATATAGATATATATGAGTTTGTAAGAGCAGTATCACAGGTGATATTTTGTGTTATTTTGTAGCTTAAAGGCTTGTCCCATGCCTTTCAGATCAATAGTGGGGTTTTTGGTTAGGCTTTTTGTGGCTGCTTTTTCCCTCCAATCCTAATATTTCTTACTGTTTTAGTAATTTTGAAAGACCTTTGGTGTTGTTTTTACCATTTTCTGGTTTGTTTTTTTTCTCTTCCCACTAAGTTTTCTACTCTTGTGTATAGAATTACAATGAAGGTAAATGCGATCTATTGAATATTATGTAGAGAATTTCAGGTTCTAGAAAATCTTATAGTAATGTATGGAATTGAACAGTGAATAGTTCTGGGAACACCTATGCCTGTTCAAACAGCTATGTTCATCATATTTTTTATCTTAATAAAGTTGAGTAAAATAGTTGTCCATCACATAAAATACAGACTCAGGGACATAGTTTCTCAAAGAGTACAAATGGTTAATATATGTATTTTTAAATGCACTCTATAAATAGAAAAGCAGGAACAAACCTATCTCTAAATTTATTTTTCAAGATTTGCTTTGTGTGTTTTTTGGTTACTTTTTTTCTTTTCTTTGTGCCCTTTTTCTGAATGATAGAAATGTAGCTATTTTAATCAACAGAAACTATGTTTATAGATATTTCTTAGATTTCGGGAGAGATAAAAGGCTCTCCCATGAATCTGGATAACCATTTTGTATCAGATGACAGATGCTGAATTACTATAATGTTCATTGCAGTCCTATTTAGATACAAGTTTGCTCTAACCCCAGACCCTCAATGAGGTTGGAAGATCAATCCAAGGGGAGATTTTTTCTGTTCCTGAAGAATATCTTGCAGGTGGCTTTTAATATTCTAAAGATCACTTTGGCCTGTAAGCTTGGCATAACTCAGAAAGTCCCATCGACTTTAAAGTTTACCTCTAGAAATGGTCTACAACATTCCTTCTCTCAGCAAATGTAATGATTATAGTAAAGTAAGAGCTTTGCAGAATTTTTTGTAATTATATACTTTCAAATTCAGGTTGCAAAGCCGTATAAATACTGTGTTCAATGCTTTATTTTGTTCATGTAGATCAATCAGCAAAATCTTCCACTAACAAAATAGTAACATGTAGCCACAACATCAGTGTTTCTGTAACTAGAAGTAAACAATGCTTTGTAGCTTCCTGGGGAAAAAAACAGAGCTACTCTAATTCTGCTCACTGATCTGAGTCATTGTTGTGCTCTACTGGGAAAACTGATGAGGCAGATAATTTCTGAGGAAGTAGTCCTTGAAATATGAAGTAATCATAGCAGCAGGAATTAAAAAAATCAACATCTTCACCCATGTTAATACTCTGGAATTACTTACATTTTATATTGTGTATGGAATTATTTCTAATTGCTTGTTAGTCAAGGAATACCTTGCTTGTAGTTGTATTGTTTTATTATTTTCTTACTTTACTGGTAATTGCTTAAATTTTACCATCACTCTTAAACTTCATTGCATGTACTATTTAGTGTTTTATTTATTGTAAGTCAGTAATGGGTTTTTAATATATGCATAAAGTAATAAAATTACTGTAGCACCTTACCTTGAGAGCTGTCACTGAGCTAGTGTTTTCATAGGCCTTTTATTAAATTTGCTGTCAATAAGTTTTTTTGGCTGCTGTTACACAATAGTCCCCTACTGAGGTATTCTTTCTGCACTTGCTCCTCTCTGGATTTAGTGCTTTCAGTAGCCAGGACTGTACATTAAAGGTCATTTTTGTTGAATGCCAGGAACGAATACAGGCATGTGTACACATCTAGCTGCAAAGAAAATGCCACTTAAAAATAAAGATGTTTTTATCTTGGGCAATAATATGTCAGGAAATTAATTTTAAAATCCAGGACACTTCTGTTCTCTTCACCAGGTATTCCCCCATTGTATTTTACTAGTCTTAATAGTCCAGTTACAAGGATGTGAGGAGATTTTTCAAATAATCTTCTCAATATATCCTTATCAAGAGTAAGCTTCTATGTGTCTGTGTGTGTTCACGCTTGACGGAAGGATCAGGTTTTAGCTTATAATGGATAGCATGGCTCAGATGCCAACGAAGATAACAAGCCAGGGAAAGATTTTTCATAATATTTGTATGCTATTTTTTCTGCAACAAAATATTTCAATTCACCATGTTATATTATAAATGAACAAAGAATGTGGATACCAAAATTGTATCAAACAAGAATTATTTTGGCTCTATTTCTTTTATTTACAGTAGCACTTTATAATATGTTCCATATTAATAAGACAAGGGGCATGATTCTCTCTTTCTTTACTTTTATTTCATGCTGGTGCATCTTCATTGACTGAAAATTATAATACAAACACTGTGTAGCAAAATGGCAAATCAAGTTCCATAAGTACTAAGGTTATTGGATTTTATCTGAATATTTTGATGAGTCTACTTTTACTGCATTAAGTAAATTCATTTCCCAAGGAAACACAGCTGCTATTTAACAGCTTTCAGTAATACTAGATATCAGGTTGGCCCTAACATGAAGATGCCTCCTTCATTTAAATCTTCCCTTTTCACTTAATGACAAGTAAGCTGACAAAAAATTGTAGCTTTAGATTCTGGCAAAGAAACTAGAGATAATTCAAAAGGCCTCTGAATGAAATTACTGCATCGAGAACTTCAGAAGCTCTTGTCAATGGTCTGTGATATTGGTAGCCTGGAATAACTAACTTAATACACTGAATTATCTTACCTCACTTTCTCTTTTCCAAGTTCTGCAGGAAGCAAACTGAGCTTTCCACATATCCTTGTGGCCAGGTAGAAAAGTCCTCAGATATTTAGGAATATAATAGATAAATACTTTTTATAAATAGTCATCCTAACTCTTTTATGCTTTTCACCTTACTTCCCTTCAGAAAGGGATGTCATTTTCTCCTGATATTGTGTAACATCTTTTTTGACTAGTCATTGTACATGTTATTGTGTCATGTATTCTTCTGATCTCCCAGTTGCTTGCAGCCCTTTGTTCTTAACTTGTTTCTCTTCACAATTCTTTTTAGTTGTATACCTCATACATGCAACTAGACCAATCTTTGCCCCTTTGAAGATCACATTGACAAGGTATGTATGTAAAATCCTTATACACTGTGCTTCGCTATGCCATCACAGTGTTAGAAGAACAGTCATTGGTTACGCTATTTTTTACACTTATACCTGGGTTCAAGGTATGCTAATATTAATCATACCCTTACAGATTATATCTGTCTGTTACAGGCTTTTGCTTTGGACACATGGTCATCAAAAGTCAGTTAAATTTAGATTACGGTAGAAAGCTAATCTGACATAAGGAAGCTAATTTTCTGCTGGGTTAATGAACTACATATGGACACAGAAGTTCCAAGCAACATGAGAATTGCAAAAGTAGAGGGCATGATTTGAGAGCTGAGAGCAAGAGAGAAGAGCAGGAGGAAAAAGTAAACAGAACCATCTTTCAGCACAGATGAGCTGTAGATCATCTCACCTGAAGTGCAGAACAGTACCACCACAGTTCTCCAAGAGCCATATGCTGGAAGGTTCTAGTGTTTCTGTTTACATCTCTGACATTCCTGAGTTTACTGAAGCTAGTAAGTAGTCCTAAGTGGGTGGCAGGCAGGCTTCTCAAATTGAGAATTTGCTCCTTGTGTGTAGTGGAACAGCTGTAGATGCTAGTGCAACAGTCCAGAACATATCTACAGTACATGTAGATACCTAGGTTTTGGGGATCTGCTTTGTAGTGAAGGAAGAGAAACTATCCGATTCATTTTATTGTAAAACAGATATGTAAAATAGATCAAGTTTAATTGCAGCCTGAAAGTATATATTTCTATTTGACTGTAAAGAAAGCCTCTGGAAACCAGCTTAGATGTAGAATGTCTCTGCTGAGTGAAGTGATTCCCATCTAGATATTCTCAGATGCAAAGCTCATTGTAAAATTGCTCACTGTTGTGCTTTCACTGTGTTGAAGGAAAGATCATTTCAGGAATAAAAATTATCAAAGGACTCTTGACATATCCACTATAAAAGAAACTTTGCAAGAACCTTAATATTGCCGAACTGCTTGACCAAAGTAACAACAATAAATTTTATTAGAGTTAAGCATTTCTTCATCACCTACACTGGAGTAAAGTTGCATTTACAACTTCAGAAGCTCTTGGCAGAAACAGGATGAAAGACAAACCAACTAAAATTCATTTTCACTGGATGTCTAGGATAAGAATCCCACCAATACACAGACATACAAGCAAATTTTCCATACTTCTTTGGAAAAAAAATTCACATAAGATAGAATTCTGAGAATATGAAAACACCAAACAACAAGCAAAGTATTTTGTAATGTTCAGTGAGCTTACAAGCCTCAGGAGAGACACACTAAAGATAATTGTGAATTGAAAAGTGCAAAATAAGTGGGACCAAATAAATAATAAAATTCTGCTATTTGAAAACAGCAGAAGTCTCTTAGTGAGTACATTATTTATACTTATTTCTTCTGTTAGATTAAATAGATGCTTTGTTAATTCTGTTGTCCAGTACAATAAAAATAAATAAATTATATTATTCAGATATTTATAGTGCTTTCACTAATGTGGTTTTATGTGCAAAGTTATGATGGTATGTTATGCTAATGTTCTAAAATAAAGGCCATCTATGACTGTTCAGCAACAAAGTAACACAGCTTCTTTGCAGAGGAGCAAGTATTTGCTAAGGAATTTAAAGGTCTATATTTATCAGAAAGATGGAAAAAGATATGTCTTATTTCTCACTCTAAAGGTGACCAGTAGAATAGGAAAAGGTGACAACAAACAGGTATTTCTGACCAAATAGTTCATTAATACTTTCTGTTTCTCAAGCCTGTTTAGTGTCAAGGTTGAGATCTGGGCATAAGCAGACCAGCTGCAGATCATTTAAATAGCAAACATTGGATGCAGCAGAAAATTAAGATATTTCTTCATATTTTTTGTACTGTAGTATGTAAAGTACTTCCAGTTAAGGATTTGCAGATAAAGCCTGTGTCTCAATCCACATAAGAGAACTGGCAGTATGCATGAAGCAGAGATCACCATGGGTATACAGCTGTGTTACACATGATGGAGCCCTGCTTTCCTGGACATGGCTGAACACCTGCCTGCCAATGGGAAGCAGGGAATTAATTCCTTCTTTTGCTTTGCTTGTGCATGCAGCTTTTGCTTTACCTATTAAACTGTCTTTATCTCAACCCACAAATTTTCTCATTTTTACTCTTCTGATTCTCTTCCCTATCCCACCGTGGGGGGAGTGAGCAAGTGGCTGCATGGTGCTTAGTTTCTGGCTAAGGTTAAACCACCACAATAGTAATTTCATTTGTGTTCCTATCTAAGGTGAAATATAAAGGTTGTCTTCATCCTCTTACTTTGTACTGTGCTTAGTAAGGTTTTTCTTTCCTAGTAAAGTTTGGCTGAAGTAATCAAAGACCTAAAGCAATTTTATCGAAGGTAAAATGACATGCTTTTAAAAGGCCAAAAGAAGTGAAACAATATTTTCAATTAAACCTCAATCTTATCTTTTCTAAACACCATTTCTATAAGTATCATAGGGAATTTGCATCTAAATTTATGTCAAACACTATTTTTTTTTTCTCTGCTTTCTCTGCTGGAACCCATGTGTGGCATGCAGGAATGTCTTTACGTGTTTCATGCTACTACCAGAAATTATTTGATCTAATCTGAAAACATGTAAATAACCTAACAGATTATTAAATTTAAGGTAGTGAATAGAGTATTATGGAATAATTTGGCTCTTCTAACAACAGGAAATCAAGAACCATTTAACTGACAGACATTTTATACTAGCTACATATTTGTTCTAGTTCTGTTCCAGGTTAAGTTATGCAGAAAAAACCCTACATCAGTTAGAGCAAACTCCTTATGAAGATGTAGCATTGCTTTCCACAGGTATCAATATCCAAAAAGTCCTTTGAATGGTTTTGAGAAGTAGTAGCTTTTTTATGTGCAGTTACAAAGGTGTCTACTTGCTGAACTGCTTCAGCTATCTCCTGTTGGGAGCTTATTCTAACTGGTTGTTTAGATTCACCTAGGCATGCTGTCACGTCCCAAAGTTGGAGTGACTCAGGTTCATGGATTTCCTTTGTCAGAATTAAAGTGAAATGACACCAGGGAAGTTCAAACAACAATCAACATTTATTCAACCTAGCTAACCTTGCCCAAGTACAAGTGAGAGAGGAGCCCAGGGGTAGCTAGATCCATTCCTAGTCTCAGACTTGGTCAATGCTTTATGTTTAAAAGGGTGAGGTGTAGGGACTGTGGAAAAGAGAGAAGAAAAAGAGAGGGAGAGAGACAGAAAGAAAGAAAGAAAGAAAGAAAGGAAGAAAGAAAGAAGAAAAGTGTGTCACCAAGTCCTGGTTCCAGTGTTGGTCCAGCCAGTGTAGAGATCCAATTCTGGAGGACGCACACTGAGAACTGGTTCTCCCTTCTTTTATAGTGTGTTAGTCAATGGTCTTAACATGCGCAGTTCACATTCCCAGGGTTCTCTAGAATCTGTTGGTGATCTTTGGTGGGGGTTCATTGGGGAGTTACCTCTCTTTCCCTGCTGGCATGACCACTTAAGATAGAAGCACAGTCCCATCCTCCCTGGGGCCTCCTCCTCCAGGCGCATATGCTGTGCTCCTTCTCCTGGTCACTTAAGATAAGGAATTGTGGCTTTGGAGAAGCGCGGTCCCACCCTCCGTGGGGCCCTCTCCCCTGGCCACATTGTCTTGTTCACAATACTCCAGCATTTTTACAGAGGCCATTTTCTCCACCAAAGTTCTTTAATGAATGTTTGAGACATTGACTATAATTTGTGAGACGATCACACATGCCCTCAAGCATTTTGCTTAATCTTTTGTTGATATAAATTCCACTTCCAGAAGGTTGATCAAGGAGGTCATTTGAACCTCCTTTTGCCCCAAGTTTTACAGCAAATTTGAAAAATTATACTGATTATTCAGATTATTGAATTCTGTTTTCCTTTTTCTCAGAGTTCTTATTCATCTCAGTAATGTTAGTCACAGGTAGTGAAGATGTCCATCAGACTTTGTCAGGTCTTGATTAGCCTGCAGGAAAAGAACTAAATATCAATAGTAGGAGGATATATTTCCTGTGGTACTGACTTCCCAATTAAAACTTACTTCTGCATGAATGAATAGCACTTAGTTTATATGATATGGAAATTATGAGAGGAGATATTAAGATGACGCAGTGTCTAACAATATTATTGCAAAGTCTGGCTATTACATATTATGCAGCAGGTACTATGAAATCTTTAATCTTTTATTTTGAATGACTACATGACAAGGTTATGACATGGAAAATAAACACGAATTATTCAACTGAGAAATAAGACACCAATACCTAACTTTTACATTCAGCATGTAAGTTCAAAGTTAGACCCCCAAACAAATAAACATCCATGGTAAAGCCTAAATTCCCAAGGAATCTAAAAATACCATCATGAATACTGACTTTACAGCCACTGGGAGCATACAGAATTTCTCAAGTCTCCAAAACACTGAGCAGCTCAATGTCAATTTTAAGCCTACATACCAGCACGATTCACAGACAAAACTGTTACTTTTCCTAACTCTTGTGTAGGGTTTGAGTCCATTTATGTGCTCTGAACAACTTTATAATTTCTGGTGTGAGAATCCAGGACTTGCATCTCCCAACAAAGTGCTCTAAACTCCAGGCTATGGAAACATCTGATTCTATATGAGTAGATAAGCATTTTATATCAACAATTTTACCAAAGGGAGTGAAGAACACGTCTGTTTTTCCTTTCTAAATTTGAACATATGGAAATTGGATGTCAAAATCGGCCTCGATAAAGTCCATTTGACTCAATGAGATTACTTTGGTTAAATTAAGTTTTGCTTACAAAGCTGGAAAAAGCTTATATCCCATCATAACTTACATTTCCACTGAACAGTTAAATTGACCTTCAAATTTAAGCATCTTTTTAAACCTAAAATCCTTATGAGTGCCTGGTATGCACTGATGTCTCACGACAGTTTTTTGTGCTGCAGAAATAAAGCAAATTATTAATCCAATATGAATGTTTCTCAGAGACTTGTGGGACAAACATTCTGTTCCAGGCATGTGGCAGAGTGCTGCAATGTCACGGTGGGAGTCCCTTGGGACTAAAATAATACAACATGGTTAAACCATAACAACAACTCAAGTGTCAGAACCAAACAGGTTTGGTACGTGAATGAAAACATCACCTATATTTTGTCTTGTGGTCAAAGCTAAAAAGAAACATGCAGCCAACCAAACTGAAAAAGGAGCTTTTGTATTGGGTGTCCATCGCAAAATGTTGGCTTCAGGGGTGGCCTTTGAGAGAGGAGGAGAACCAGCTGGTTCCAGAGAGTTCTGCAACAGACCTGCCACAGCACACAGCTGAGCCTGTCAGCCAAGCTGGTGGAACCTCTGTGAACGTATTTAAGAAAGGGCAAAAATAGCACACAGGCAGAGAAGGAGGGAAAAGAAGACAGTGAGAAACAGTGGTGTGAACACAGAAACCAGAGGAGGTGGAGGTGGAGGAGGAGGAGGAGGAGTAGGTGCTGCAGGTGCCAGAGCAAGTGCTTCCCTGCAGCCCATGGGGAGGACCAGAGTGGAGGAGATATCCACACTGCAGGCTATGGAGGACCCCACAGCAGAGCAGGTGGACATTTCCTGGAGGATCTGCAGTCTGTGCAAAGTCCATGCAGAAGCAGTCTTATCCTGAAGTATTGTATCCTGTGGGAGGGACCCCATGCTAGAGCAGCAGAAAAGTGTGAGGAGGAAGGAGCAGCAGAGAGGAACAGTTAAGTACTGACTGCAGCCTTCCATACTTTATCCCCGCATGCTTCTCGAGGCAGGAAGAGTAGTTGGGAGTACCCTGTTCAGGAGGAAACCCGCTAAGCCTTGAAAAACAGGGGTATGTGGGCAGGGTAGAGTTTTGTTTAAAATATTTTGTCTTTGTTTCTCAGTAGCTGAATTTGTTTTGGCAATAAATATAATTAATTTTTCCCTCATCAAGTTTTGCCCATGACAGTAACTGGTAAGTGATCTCACTTTCTTTATCTCAGCCCATGAGCTTCTCATCCTATTTTTCCTCTGATCCTGATGAGGAGGGTGAGTGAGAGAGTTGCTGGGTGGGCATCTGACTGCTGGGGAAGACTAACTCCACCACAGCTTTCTAAGCAGCAAACTATTACTCAAGTTAGATCTAAGAGCTCTGTGTGTGAAGAAGAGGGAAGTTACTGATGTTACATGCCAGGGCTAACTCTTCAGTGAAAATGTACCAGAGGAAAAAGTAATACCGTCAGGGAAAAGAGGGAAACAAAACTTCATCCTCCCAGTAGGATTCATAACATAGGAAAGACACAGAATCAGTCTTACTGAAGGGTATAATAAAACCTTTTAAATGCAAACTGTCATATAACAAACAGAATTCCATCCCATTAACTCAGAAAGACAAATTTACTGATCTAGATCAAACTCACAATCATTTGAAATAACTTGAAAAGCTTTGTGTGTGTGTGTTTTCTCATTTCATTTATTTGAAAAATCAGATTTTGTTGCAACTCAAATCTGGTAGGTGGCATGAGCACTGATAGCATTGAATGTGTGTTTCATTGTAAGTAATCGTCTTAGGATGCACCACAGTAAGAGCAGGTCATTATGAGCACCAGAACTTCTGCCCTTTTCTGCTCTACTTCTAGACATAGTGATACCATTTCCACCACAGCCCTGTTCTAAAAGGAGCAAAAGTATTTTTATTGTTGTCTATTCTTTCTAGCATTATATAAAAGTATCTCTGTTATCTGAACAATAGTAACTTCAGCAGGTGTTCATTGCTTTTTTATAATTTTTTTATTATTTCTCTTCAGAGACTATGGTCACTAGCACTTACTGCACCACAGGGTACATTATAAACAAAAGCTGCCCACAGTGACAATTAAACTACTGAAATGAGAACCAAGAGAATCTCTTCAAGAAAGAATTATAGCTTGCCTCATACTTTATGCAGTATTCCAGTAGAAATATGCACATACACAGTATGTGCAGGCTTTATGTGAATAGAAGTGGTTTTGCACATGAAATTTGAAGCACGGGGCACAAGGAATGGAGGAAATAAATAGAGAATACAATACAAGCAATGAAGCTTGTAACATGGTCTATTTAATTTTGGGGCTGGGTGTATGCTTTTATAACTGAAATGTTATTTGCTATTGTCAGTTACTGACTAGTATTATGTATTAATTCTACCTAGGACATTTTTCATACTGCCTTCCTGAAAATGCTTAGTTTGTGCTTTTCCAACATTTATAAAATCCAGCTGCTTTGCTAGTTGAAACAGGTCAGAAGTTGTCCGGCTTCCATAATGTTATTGGGCAACTGAGAAATGTTAACAATCTTTGTTTATTCTGTGAAGTGTGTTAACTGACATGTAAGTCCTATCCCCTGGCAGGTATTTTTAATTTTTTTAATTGTCTCTAATACCTGTAACTACAGATTTTATTCTTCTTGTCTATACTTTTCTTTGTGTAATTTCTTTATAGATTCCTTTTTCCAGAAGTATCCATCTATTTGTATGTATGGTCTTTCATCACAGTACTGATAAACATATAAATGTTTCTTAATTTTTTTCTGTTAATTTTTTTTCCATATAGAAAGGCCTTGTAGAAAATAAGGTAAATGACAGCGATATTAAGGACTTGTCCAAAGCTTTGCAAAACCTGTGAGAAAGACAAGAAATAAACATAGATCTTTAGGGCTGTAGAGCACAGCCAAAATTGCAGGCCACATGTCTTAAACTTACTCTAATAGTCTTTCTTAACTATCTTAGCATAATATGTCTATATAGAGGTAGTAACATACCTCAGATAAACTTGAGCAAAATAAGGCATCATTCATATTAAGGACTAATTCAAGTTATTGTACCATTTTAATATTAACAACCTACTTCTACAAGGAAGAAGAAAAGAGAAAATCTTTTACAGAGAGAAAAATTTGGCCAAAGCATACTATAGTCCATCCAATAGAGCTATAATAGACAAATGAGTGGAAATATCTTAGATAATACACCACTGACTGAAAAGGTGAATCAATAGCCATTCCACCTAGCTTTTTCAGTAATGAGTACTGAAAAACAATCTTAACTGACAACACAAACCAGTGGTGTCAAACTTGGACAATATCTCCTTTTACTATAGAAGTATTTGGCATAATCAGTGCTTCTCCCCCATAAACCTACAGTGAGTTCTCTAAAAGCTTTTGTAGTTCTCTGTATAAAAATACCAAATATGCCATTTTCCAGGTTTTCATTGTCATAGGAAGGCAGTCATTTCTGAACTATAGCTGGCTGTATAGTTGGCTTGATATAGATCTATTTACTAACTGTGGCTAAATACTTTTTTGGAAACATTTACTTTAGAATCGTTGCATGTTTGGAGAAAAATGTTGGTTCCACATAGACTTGCTTCTTCTGTACATAAACTTAAATCAGCATTGCATTCTACAATGTATGACCATATGAACATATGATTCATGAATGACACTAGGAGCAGATTAGTAAATTATAAGCTATCAATCCAATGTGATAATTATTTTTTGTTGCTTTTTATGTGCTGATAGACATGATCAGGACAAGAAACCAAAGACAGCACTAGAAAACTGAAATAATTTATTAGTTCTAAACTTTGACAGAATATACAATAAGATATGACTTCTACTTAATGAGTGTTGTGGTTTAAACCCAGCCAGTAACAAAGCACCATGAAGCAGCTCGCTCACTCCTCCCCCCCGGCCCCAGTGGGATGAGGAGAAAATATAAAGAAAAGCTTGTGGATTGAGACAAGGACAGGGAGGGATCACTCACCACTTATGGTCAGGGACGAAAGACAGACTCAACTTGAGGAATGTCGTAGTTTCAGCCCAGCTGGTAGCAAAGCACCACGCAGCCACTCACTCACTCCCCGCCCCTGGCCATGATGGGAATAGGAGAAAATACAAAGAAAGGCTCATGGGCTGAGACAAGGACAGGGAGGGATCACTTACCACTTATGGTCATGAGCAAAAGACATGCTCAACTTGGGGAAGAAACAAAATCAATTTAATTTACTACAAATCAAAACAAGACAAGGATATTAGGAAGCAAACCCAAACCTTAGAACACCTTCCCCCACCCCTCCCTCCTTCCCGGCTCAGCTCCACTCCGGGTTCTCTCTCCCTCCTGCCCCCGGCGGCGCAGGGGAACAGGGGATGGGGTTGGGGTCAGCTCCACACACCTTGTCTCTGCCACTCCTTCCTCCTCAGGGGGAGGAGGACTCCTCACACTCTTCCCCTGCTCCACCGTGGGGTCCCTTCCATGGGAGACAGTCCTTCACGAACTTCTCTGACGTGAGTCCTTTCCGCGGGCTTCAGCTCTTCCCGAAGCTCCCTGGCGTGAGTCCTTTCTGCGGGCCGATCTTCAGTCACAGCCTGCTCCAGCGCGGGCTTTCCCATGGAGTCGCGGCCATCTTGGGGGGCCTCCGCTCCCCTGCTCCCCTCCAGGGGCTGGGGGGGACAGCCTGCCGCCCCACCAGGGCTGCAGGGGCATCCCCTCCTCCGGCGCACCTCCTCCCCTCCTTCCTCGCTGACCTCGGTGTCTGCAGAGGGGTTCCTCTCACATTCCAATCCCCCCACCTGCTGCAGGTTCCCCCGCTTAAATCTGTTCTCCCAGAGGCACTACCACAATCACTGATGGATTCGGCCTTGGCCAGAGGTGGGTCCGACTCGGAGCCGAAGAAGCTTCTGGCACCTTCTCACAGGAGCCGTCCCTGCAGCCCCTCCCCCACTACCAAAAACCCCACCACACAAACCCAAAACAACGACCAGAGGTGATTTTGAAAAAGTGAGATGACTCCAAGTAACAAATATATCTAATACGTACCAGAAGGACTGATTCAAAATACAGCAGTGACCATCTTCTTTTAATACTGGAAATTGTGGCGATGCCCATTTATTTCCTAAGAACATTGTGGTTAAACTATTCACTTGGGGAGCAAGAACCTTAGGCTCAATGCCTTAAAGTTCCAAGCTTCATTCCCCAAATTTCAAGATAACAACTTAACAGCAATGGTAGGGCCGATCTTTATGCATCTTGTTGAAGCTATGAACTTACAGAACAGAATATGATTTTTTTATGTCAAAGAAAAATTGTAAGAAAAGACAATATTATGTAGTCACTGCTCTAACATTTTCTTAGCTGTGCTTTCAACAAAACAAACATGGTTTAGCTAAATTGTTAGATAAAATACAAAGATAGTTATAAGACTAGGACACTCAAAGCAACAGTTTTAATTCCCAAAGAGTGTCCTAACCTTTAAGTTACAGAATTACACTCCTGTTTATACTTTCCTTTTTCCCTATTAATCCCTATCTCCTGTACACTGGCACTTCTTTAAAATGAATAAAGAGACTGCCTCTTTTCCACCCAAGCTAGGCGATTAACTAACAGTCTTTTTGACATTGTGGAGATGAAGGACTGAATTCTCTCAGGCCATGAAACTAAATGTCCTCTTCCCGGGCAAGTGATCTAAAAACTAGGCATTGTATAAAAGACTGAGGGTGAACACTGTATCTCTTCCTATGGGTGCAATTAAAACAACCAATGGATTATGCTCTGTTTTTTTTCCCAAAATATGGGTGTTAGGGAATTATTTCAGACTGTGGATCTTAATTAACAGGTGAGGATGTTCCAAAAGTTCTGATTTAATAATTTTGGCTCCAGGAAGGGTTTGGATTTCAGAAACAGCTTTCATAAATCACAAAAAAACCATCATGATTTATATTCCAGGAAATTATTGCTACATATGTTCCCAAAATTTTGAATCAATTAATATACATTGAGTTTTCTGAGCCCATGTCTGCCAGTCAGTTTGGTTAACGTAATCCTTTCAGAGCATCAGCCTAGCCTCTTCCTAAGGGTAGATTGTTTGTTTGGGTTTTGACTAGCTTCATTTCCCTTCAAAATTAGTGTCTCAGACTTATGTTGTTGATTAGATTATTCCCTAACTACTGTTTTAAATACTGTTTTCACATTCTTTTCCACCTTAAGAATAAAAGGTAGGTATCTGGGCTAGTATGGGTATATTTGGGCTATAAGCAGTGGATTTATTTTTTATCAGTTTGCTGCTATTAAATCTAGTACCTAATTTATTACATTAGCTTGGGGTCTTCTGGAGATTTGGTTTGGTTTTATGGTTGTGCAGATGGAAACCTGTTGGGTTAGGCACTTTTTTTTCACAGCTTGTGCTGAAGGTACATGTAAATGATAACTTGCTATAGTTATGTATAACATACCTTCCTAAGTCCAAGAGCTAGCTCAGAAAAGACTAAAGGCAGAAGGACACAAATAGATGTCCATGAAGTCTGTGCGCAAGTGAGCCTAGTGAAGCATTGCTAGGTAAAGGTTGGTACGCTATTTAGAACAATCACAAAATTGAATAAATCAACCTCAGTATTCAGTGTCAGGGCCCTGAGGTCACCATAGGCCTTAATTGTCCTGAGCAGTCTCACCTGGGGCCTTAACCCACACCCTTTGCCCAGTAGCTGCAGTTATGTTCAGGCCTGGGTACTGTGAAAGACTGATAGCGTTAATGTCTCAAACACTGTGGTGGGGCAAGCCTCTCTCTCCCTCTCTATCTCTCTTCCCCCCCCCCTCCTTCTCCCTCTTCTTTTTCATAATCCCCACACCCCATCCCTTTAGACATAGAACCATTGACCAAGTCTGGAACTAGGATTGGATCCAGCCGCCCCTGGGCTCCTCTCTGAGAAGGAGTCTAGAAAGGAAGGGGGACCACTCTGAACCTTGTGACTCAACAGGAGGGCTCTCCTTATTGTCTTCCCTGAATTGATCCCAAAATAAGCAAGTGTTGTAGTGTATGTTTGGTGACGTATGGTTAGCATGTTTTATACAGTTTACTGATGTAGTTTCATGCCAATTCTTGTTGCGAGCGAATAAAAGTTGAGTTTTATGAGTTAAAGGATCCCTGGTGTCATTTCATCTTAATCCTGACCTGGGAATCCGTGAACCTGAGCCATGGTCCTGAGAAATTGGGATGTGACAGGTACCAAGTCCTTGTCTGAACTACATGATGAGTGTGCCTATCTCCAGTCCTTTCTCTCTGCCACTGTCTCTCAGATGGATCTCACTCCTATGCTGTAGTCCTGTCTCTAGCCTTGCCTCCTGAAAGAACTTTGGACTCACATTATAGCCTTGTCTTCAGTCCTGTCTCTCGCTTCATCTCCTTCTGTTCCTGGCTGGACTCTCTGGATGGACCCTGAGCCTGATTCATTGCTTGCCTTGCCAGGGTCAATCAATGGACCCTGCTTTCAGCACACAGCTGTGCCCACTCTGTTCAGACCTTCTAGGACTGTGACCTGTCTGTGAGGGCACTGCTGGTACTGTGGTCACCTTTGGCTCCTGGCTTACCAGCCCTTGCTTTGAACAGCCCCATTCCTGCTGCTCCATGGCATTGTGTTGTCATGCTTAGTGTAGGTAATTCAGCTATTATTTCCCTCCACTTCTCAACTGAAAAACTGAAGTAACAGCAGATCCCTACCTATTTTCAAGTATAGGTGAAGAATGTACAATGTAAAGATATGATTCTGAGAAATATCGTATAAAAGTATTTTTAATTGACAATGTAGCATTTTTATTTTGTTGCAAGAAATTTCTGCTATGAATGGTGGCAGAGAATAGAACAATTGGTCTGAATTAGCACTGGAAGCTATGTCAAGGCATATGGATGACAGGGAGGTGATTACAGATAACCAACATGACTATATAAAGGGCAAATCATGCCTGGCTAATCTAGTGCCCTTCTACCATGGAGTGACTGCATTCATGGATAAAGGAAGAGCAGCTGATATCACCTACCTTGACTTTTGTAGGGACTTTAGCACAGACCCACACAACATCCTTGTCGTTAAAGTGGGAAGATGTGGGTTTGATGGATGGACTTTCTGATGGGTAAACAATTGGCTGGATGGCTGCATCCAAAGACTTACATTCCATGGCTCTATGTCCAAATGGAGATCAATAACAAATGGTGTCCCTCAGGGATCTGTATGTGGACTGGTGCTGGTCAATATCTTCATTAATAACATAGACAGTGAGATTGAGTGCACCCTCACCAAGTCTGCAGGCAACACCAAGCTGAGTGGTACAATTGATACACTAGAGGGAAGGGATGCCATCCAGAGGGACTTTGACAGGCTGGAGAAATAGGTCAATGTGAACCTCATGAAGTTCAGCAAGGCTGAGAGCAAGGTCCTCCACCTGGGTTGGGGCAATCACCTGTATCAGTACAGACTGGGGGATGAATGGACTGAGAGCAGCCCTGCAAAGAAGGTCTTGGGGATATTGGTAGGTGAAAAATTAGACATGAGCCAGCAATGTGCACTTGCAGACCAGAAAGCCAATCATATCCTCAGCTGCATAAAAAGAAGCGTGACCAGCAAGGGGTGAGAGGTGATTCTGCCCCTCTACTCCCCTTTTGTGAGACCCCACCTGGAAATACTGCATCCAGCTCTGGGGACCCAGCACAAGAAGAAAATGGACCTGTTAGCGTGGGTCCAGAGCAGGGCGACAAAAATATCTGAGGGCTGGAACACCTCTCCTATGAAGACAGGCTGAGAGAGCTGGGGTTGTTTAGCCTGGAGAAGAGAACGGTCTGGGAAGACATTATTAGGACTTTTCAATAAATAAAGGGACCTTATAAGAAAGATGGAGAGAGACTTTTTACCAAGGCCTGCGGTGACAGGAGAAGGAGTAATAGCTTTAATCTAAAAGAGGGTAGATTTAGATTGGATATAAGGAAGAATTTTTTTATGATTAACATGGTGAGATAGGTTGACCAGAGAAGTTGTGGATGCCCCATTCCTGAAAGTGTTCAAGGTCAGGTTGGATGGGGCTTTGAGCAACCTAATCTAGTGGAAAATGTCCTTGCCCATGACAGGGGGGTTGGAACTAGATGATCTTTAAAGGTCCCTTCCAACCCAAATCATTCTATGATTCTATGATTTTATGAATTCATCAGTATTATGGTTGAAATTCTAGCTTTATGGTGGGAGTCAGTGGAGGTAAGTGTTCATAACAGAAAAGCCAATGTCCTAACCGCTACCCTATCAAACTGAACAGGTGGATTAAAGCTCAATTTACCAACCGGAATCTGCATACTATTAGAAGGAAGTTTGCTATAACATCTCTGCCTGTAAACTAGGGTTTCCTCCACCCCACCCCCCAGCAGCTTAACAGAGAATGAACTAAAATTTTTCGTTTTACAGGGAAGAACCAGTAGGCAATTCTTTCCTTTTTCTCTAGTACTCATGAATAAAAGCAGAAAGCATTTAATAAGTCAAAAATAATGGAAACCTTCCCTAGGGATATTTTCCATCTTGGCCTTTGCCATCATGCATTCTCAGGCTCACATTACTTTTCACATTGTAGGTTGTTGTTGTTAAGGTGGAAACATAAGTAATTCAAAAAATAGTATCTGCACCATTTCCTTGGAGTCCATTAGCTTTCTTCACTATCATGTGGGGTTTTTTTTCTTTTTCTACTAATAAAGGCAATTTCCTTTCTTTTTCTTTTCATTGTAAAATGTAGAACACTAATGGATTAGACTGATTTCTTCCCATGTTAAGTCTAACAGTATGTAATAGTTTGTTTATACAGTCGGTTGCCTTAAAAATAAAAAAAAAGTGAAGAAAAAAAGGAATAAGAAAAGACCAATTTCATTACTTTTATCATTAATGGGTAAATTCATCAGCACAGAAGTGACAATGTTGCTGACAATGACTTTGGCAAAGCCAGATCTCTTCAGTTTAGTGTTTGAGAAGCTAAGCAAGAAGCAATGAGAAGATGCTATTTGATTTGCAGCTATGAGTTAAAACAATGCACGAGCACACAAAAAAGGAGAAATCATTACCATGGAACAGCAGTTGGAAGGAATGGAAAAGCCACAAGCAAAAGCATAAACTTTGCAAAAAATAAAGGTATATGTTCCTTTTTTTTTTTTTTTTTAATTCTTTTTATATCTAAGTTTTCTTTTCCCAAAACTAATTGGTTTAGATCAGTTGCAGGGGCCAGTTTTTTAATCACTGTTACAGCTAAGCACAAGTTTTTGTGTTTCCTTTTCTTTTTCATGGTAAAATAGGATTACAGTGTTTACTTATCTTTCTAGATTTATCATTGGTACAAGCTACTGCATCACATTTGGAAACAGATCCAAATGGTGGATTCCTCAATATTATTAAGTTGTGTAAAGGCTTCTTCTTTTTTAAAAAAATATTTCTTTTCTTATGTTCATTTTAAAGACCGTACTTCCTGAGCCTCAAAGCAGAGATTAGCAGATCTGATGAGTCATCTGAAAATGTAACTGAACAAGAATTGCATTACTGGCTCTGTTCCAACAATTCAATATCTTAAACAGCATTTATTCCCTCCCTCTAGGGATATTTTATATGTTACAAGGCTTCATTTGAATGTTCACTGACTAGTTTTGACCAGCCTAGCTGAAAGAACAAAGCTATATATAAATCGTGCATGCACAAAGAGATTCTGTCCTTCTTTATAAATGTACACTTGACAAAATATAAAATAAAAATGCATACAAAGATCTTTCCTTGGCAGCTGAAGCTCTAAAACACAAGTTTTATTCACATTCACACATACACAGCCTTCTCTGAAATTATTTGGGCTGTGGTAGTTAAGAGCTGAGAAAAATCCAGCTCATTGACATGAGTGTTCATAGAGAAATGTAGAACAGTTGTGGTCTGAGGATTTGTGGCAATCACATCATCTCTGCTACATAGCAGATCTCAGCTGTTCTTTTTCTTGCTAGCTGTAGTAGAAATAGGAATTTCTCTGATGAGGAAATTTAAGCTGTTTTGCTCATATCTACCACTTTACTAGATTTTGTTCATTTACTAACTTCACGAACATAAAGAAAAACAAATCAAGTATGAATTCAGGAATTCATAATGCCCTTTTAGCTCATTACACTCGAAACAGGATTATTAATGTATAATTCTGGTTGGAGAGTTATGGTGCCCTTAATGCTACCACTTTCCCAACTGTCAGGAAGAAAATTATGCACATGATGCAGACTCGGTGAGGTTTGTCTTCTTTTATGTCACAGCTGAGTTAGTTAGAAAAAGACAAGCTATGCTGAGAAAGTCATGTACTGTCCAATGCTGCTTGTTACTTTTTAAAGGCTTGATTTGAATAAAAGCAACTTTCTCTAGTAATTCTAATATCATCAGTTGTAATCTGAGAGCCAAATCCTTATATTTTTATGCATGCAGAACAGCCCAATGACTAATCCCTGACTTCAGACAACTAATTCAGAGGTGATACATGTACAATTAGTGTTGCTTTGCAAGGAAGGATACCCAAATTAATCCTAAATTAAGAAAATATTGCATTGATTATCTAAGGAATAGAAAAGCCACCTCCCCAATTCTTTTCTATGTAAGAATGCACCACAATTAATCCATGTACTATCTTAAATTATACAATGAAACCTGTGAAAGGACTGAATATAGATCTGGGAGTAAAGTAGGAAGAGTCCTTATTTAAACTTGAACTATCTGAAATGAGAATTATTGCAAGTGTGGGATATACTTTGAATTTTTAATTTTCTGAAATACCAGATATATCTCCTTGGAGATAGTCAAAAGTACTTTGTGTAACAGAACTGAAGGACAACAATCAGAAGTTAATGTTCATGCCAAACCACCAGTTTCTATTATCTGAGGAATTTTAACCAAATCCTTGAAAAAAAAAGAAAATGGGGTTTGGTTCAACTACAAGGCATGAGCAAAACCGTAAACAATTAGGTTAAATACTTTTGCCCATGTCATACAGGAAGTCAGGTGAAATATGATAATAGACCTTGATTACCTTAAAAAACCCATTGAAATAGTGGAAAAATTTACTAAAAAGAAAACCAATCAAACCCAAACCAGTAAAATGTTACTGCTCTAAGAAAGGCTTCAGACAAGAGAAAGGGAATGAAGAGAAGCACAAGGACACCTTTTGAATGAAAATGAGTTTAAAAATGATCGTGCATAGATTGGCAATGGCTGAGGATAACATTTAGAGTTGGGAAAATTTACTGGCTCTTACCAGATACAGTATAACTGTAGGCTAAAACAAAAATTATAAAGGATTTAGGCTCCAAATTCCTAAATTCTAGGAGTTTGTTCCACAGAATAGAAGTCAATGTTCTGTGACTAATATTTAGGTTTAAATATTTCAGGGAAACTTAAGAGCCTTAGAACTGGATCCAAAATGATTATCTCACTAAGAAGACACTTTGACCTTGCACTCCCAAGGCAGATTCATTTTGTCTGACTTTAGATGGTATATCAAACATGAAGTTTGTTTCCAAGAGTCATAGTAGAGAAATAAGCATCACCAAAAAGGGTTTAATGCCCCATGTTTTAGAGATCTATCTTAGAATAGAGCGAACCACCTTCTGGAAGTCCTGCTTTTTCTCTGCTGACTGATGAAGTGATTCTAGTGAAGTCATTCTTCACCAATTCTCAGTGAAGGCTGAAGTGAATCTCGGTGCATAGCTGCACAGAGATAACTGGTGTGAAACAAAAGCAGAGACAAGCTTTCAATCTTACCATACAGACATTTTACTTGAGGGTACACTTTAGCCTTCCCTTTAACTACAACCCTAGCTTTTTTCTTAAAGGGAAAGGACCAATTCTTTTCCCAAATGGCTTCATGTGTCTCACTATCCTTACAGTTGAAGCACTCACCCAAGAAACAGAAGTTTCAGTCTGATGGCATTCAGCTCAGTATCTTGCCACATTCTAGCCCCCTGGCTATAGAGTACTCTGAGGTTAGAGGAACATTCTTCAACCTTCCAGTTCAAGCTGTGTCACTTCTGGATTCTATTATGAAATATGGTCCAATTAATTTTATTTGTGCTGGAAAGAAAATGTAAAGGAAACAATTCTTTCCTTGTTATTAGCACACTCATCAAGAAGAATAAAGATCTTCATTCATCCCCCTGTTCCATTAACTGTTCTATATTTTGTGCAACGGCTGTTTCAGGTAAATTTGTGGACAGTCTTATGAAGTTTAGGTTTGGTCTCAAAAAAATCATGTTACATGTTATTCTTTCAGTGGTGACTATAGCAGAATTCTCAGAGTATCGGAGGTATAAAAGTTTACGTAAACTATGTAAGTTTTTGTCTGAACTATGACATCCCTGAGCTTCAAGTTCTTAGAGGCTAGGATACTATCTAGGAAGCATCATATAAGCTTGCCTTTTTTTTTTTTTTTTTTAATACACTTCCTTAGGTATCAACTAGCAAATTCCACTCTAGTGTCAGAGTCAGGCTACATGATTAGATGTTATTTCGCTCTTTCCTATTATAGTTCATAGCTTAGTAAAGGTTGATAATGTTCTTATTTGGGCACTATAGAATTTATGTACTTCTTACATTAAATCAAACAATTGAATTTGTTTTCACCTGCTGCTGGACCACTGTTTCCTTCTCTAACACGAAGTATTTTAAATTCTTTTCTGCAGAATAACACATTTTAATATGACTGGTGTGAATGCGAAGAAATTGATTCTGGCTCTGCATTTTCTTTGGTGAGGTAAGCACTGTAGATGTAAAAGTAGATGTAAGGACAGTGCCATCATTACCTTACTGATACAGAAAGCAATCACTGTACCTGCAGTTCTCAGGAGCCTCATGTTAAGCATGCTGCGAGAAAGTGTATAAGGTAAAGACTGAGACCCACAAAGAAGTCACAAGGACAAATGCCTGGGTTATGACTGGATGTAAGAACTTTGTTATTGTTAGTTGTATAGACATATGGGTCCACTGAACTGTAAGCCAAAATGGAGTTCAAAACTGAGTCATTTTAAGTGCTAGCTGAATAACAGATTTTAACATCTTAATTGTCAAATCAACTGTATTAAATGAACTGAATAGTTTAATTAACAATAAACACAGTATTTTTCCTTAGAAATGGGAATCTAACTTCTGCAAACCAATATAAGATTTAATTATTTAAGCACATAAAAGATGAGGATATTGAGAGAACGGTAGTACAAGGCATATAAGATTACAAGACCTAATAAAAGTGGAGTTAAGAATTACTTCAACTAGCTATATATAAACTAGTCAGGTATACCATTCACATAAGAAATGTATTCTTTAAAACTTTTTTTCTCATGAATCTTACTCTAGGCAGCACAAGGGTAGAAGAAATCTGTAAGCAGCCAAAGCTCTTTAAGAAGCTTTACCAAAACCACAGAGTGTAATGCAGCTGAGTTCCTAAGAGGTAGACTACAGAATCCCAAGGGTCTGTGAAGAAAATGATCTCCAGAAATAAAAATAACCAGCTGGAAACTAAAACCAAGCAAATAATAAACTCCCAGCTCTACATCAGCCTTATATAAGATTGAAAGAAACCCAGAAGCAAGTCAGTTTTAAGACTGATCTTGATCAAATTTGAAAAAAAAAAAAAAAAGGCACTAAGTATAGTACAGTTAATATGGAACTGGATTTAGTAGTCCAGGAGCCCCTATGGTTTATGTTTTCCACATAAACTCTATGAATAAGGTTGCTATAATTAAAAAATATGATAATAGATGGGTACAGACAAGCGAAATGCATGCTCCATGATGTTGAGACCCAGTGGCAATCATAATGTCTTGAACCATGGCTACAGAGCCCCAGTGGCTCTTACACAGACCCATCAATACAGAGGCTTGCCTTCAGTGAGGTCAGGAATTTTGCCACCTACTACAGTGACAGAGATTTTAATCTAGTCCTTCATTAATATTCATGTCAATTATTTTATGTGATCTGGGTTTTACTTCTTGGATGGGAGGGAACTTTTATTTTTTAACACGACTCATGCTTCTCTCATCCACCATACTGCTCTTTAGACTATCTAGTGAGTCTCAGAAAAGATCTTTTCATGCTAGTTCTGGTTTTGCATAGAGACAAGCTCTTGCAAGCTTAAAAGGAAACTTCTTAGAATAAATTCCTCAAAACACAACAGCCTAATGTGATTCCACATATACAATATGTAATAAAATAATGCAAAAAACCTAGGGATAGCTGCCACTTGAAACTCAAAAGTTCTGAATAAGTGATCCAGTGTGTTTGAGAAAAGAACTAAGATATTGTCGTGGTTTAACCCCAGCCAGCATCTAAGCACCACGCAGCCGCTCACTCACTGCTGCCCACCCAGTGGGATGGGGGAGAAAATCGGTAAAAGAAGTAAAACTCGTGGGTGGAGATAAGAAGGGTTTAATAGAACAGAAAAGAAGAAACTAATAATGATAATGATAACACTAATAAAAATGACAACAACAATAATAAAAGGATTGGAATGTACAAATAATGTGCAGTGCAATTGCTCACCACCTGCCAATCGACACCCAGTTAGTCCTGAGCGGTGATTCCCCCTGCCCCCACTCCTCCCAGTTTATATATTAGATGTGACATCACATGGTATGGAATACCCCGTTAGCCAGTTTGGGTCAGGTGCCCTGGCTGTGTCCTGTGCCAACTTCTTGTGTCCTTCCAGCTTTCTCTCTGGCTGGGCTTGAGAAGCTGAAAAATCCTTGACTTTAGTCTAAACACTACTTAGCAACAACTGAAAACATCAGTGTTATCAACATTCTTCTCATACTGAACTCAAAACATAGCACTGTACCAGCTACTAGGAAGACAATTAACTCTATCCCAGCTGAAACCAGGACAGTATCCACCCCTTATTCTATACCATTGACGTCATGCTCAGTTCCCATACCTTCAGTTACACACACAGAGATATCATTCCTTTAGTTTATGGGTGTATCATATCCCCTATCATGCACCAGCCTCTGGGAAAATTGAACCATACAATGGACTGTTAAAGACTACAGAGAGCAATGGGATGTGGAACCTTCAAACATTGGGATACACATTTAGCGAAAGCCACCTGGTTAGTCAACACCAGAGGATCTGCCAATCAGGGTGGCCCTGCCCAGTCAGAACTTTTACGTACTATAGAAGGGGATAAAGTCCCTGTAGTGCACATAAAAAATATGTTAGGGAAGACAGTCTGGGTTACTCCTGCCTCAGGCAAAGGTAAACCCATTCATGGGATTGCTTTTGCTCAAGGGCTTGGGTGCACTTGGTGGGTGATGCGAAAAGATGGGGAAGTCCGATGCGTGCCTCAAGGGGATTTGACAGATATGCAAGGGATATAGACAGATATTCACTGCTAAACTGAAGAACTTCATCAAGTCTTTGAAGCTATCCTTTCTTGTTGCAATTTCTCTAGTACTACTATCTTCCAATCTTTTCTGTGACTTCTGAAAGTCATACTACTCTTGGTGCCTTACTGCCTTTCCTTTAATGCCTTCTAATCTTAACAGTTCACAGTATCCTACTGCTCTTTCCTACAAACTCTGAAAAACTTCTTTTGAACTTTGCTTCCTTTACTTTCTTTTTAAGATGCTCCAGGCAATTTGTCATTAAGCAATGAACTCCAGCTGACACCCTGTATTCCAGTGCTTATACATCATGTTGCAACCCAGTAACTTCAATGTTTTTTTCATGGTAAGTGTCTGTGTCCAATTTAAATTCTACTTGCCTAAGGGCTTTCCCTGTTGGAACTGCCCTAAGCTTTCACACCTGTACAAGTGACATTTTCCCATTTAACCTTGACCCATATCTTACTGCATATAATTTAAGTGAGTGGTTCTTACAATATCAACATTAATTTTCTAATAATGCATTCTGGAATTGTTTATAAGTCCTTAAACTCTGTAAGTTATGATGCAGAATTATTGGATGTGACAGGATGATATTTGCAAGACTTGCCCTTAATTCCTATGCTCTAGCATGTAAAGAATTCTGAATAAAATGCTATGAGACTAAAAATACAAGAGGAGTTTGTCATTGACAATGTAGGATAGTAGTAGATATCTCCTTTAAGTTGAACTAAAATAATGCACTCAGGTTTTTGAAATTGTAGTAACTTTTCCCAGCATAACTCTCCTTCCTCCCCTTTTTTTTTTTTTTTTTTTTGTCCCTTATCAACCAGGCTTGTAATGGTTTTTAGCTTTTCCCCACAATTTCCACATCCAAAGATGAAGGTCTTCCACCTGAAAAGTTGCTTCAGACTTTTTTCACCATTATCCCACCCTCTGATTTTACTGTAAGCATTTCCTGATCTCTTATTAAAAAGTGTCACTGATTCACAAAAAGATCCTTTGTATTATACTCCACTGTCAGTGCCAAGCAGAATCTTGACAGTCTTTATATATCAAAAGCAAACAGTGATTCTTAGACTAGATTGACTCGCTTTTGTGGCCTTATTAATTATAATCCTTAAATATAAAATGTTTGCTGCAAGTAAATCATGATTACACAACCCTGAGACTACTATCCTGAACTTTCAGCTAATATAGCAGTTGGCTATTTTTACATTTTATTTCATTTATTTAATCAAATTGTTATACTCTTGCCATTGTGAAGTGGAATAAAATGGTATGAGGATTCTGACCTTGGAACACAGTAAAATGAAACACTGTGAGTGTCCTGATGTGCATTTCCAAGTGTGTAAACCTGCTAGTAAAGCACTTGAGAGACACTGTTGTTAAACTAGATGTGATAACAAAATTTTTTTTGCCATTAGAAGAACTTTTTAGAAAGCCATATTCCTAAGCTATCTGAAGCTATTTTAGGATGATATTGATTTTAGAGACATTGATATGTTTCTATATGTTCTCTGCCAAAAACTTAATGTAATACTTGAATAGCTACAGAATTTACTTATAAAAATCTAAATAAATAAAGGTATATGGCCATCTAGCTTGTTCTAGCCTTATAATACCTGCATTAAAATAATCTTTGAAGATATATAGCCTGCCTTTAAGTTTAACAGCTATAAGATTTTACATTCACTCTTTCTTGATGTTTGCAAGGACTATGTTCTTTGTAGGCCTTCTCTTTTATGCCACATTCATAAAAATGATGTTTCCCATAAAAGATTCAAACTCTGCTCTGATCAGTAACCTTAATGACACAGAGATCCTTACAATGAGATTTCTAAAAGTAATAGAACATGTTTTGATTCATATTTCTCTTGTTTCTAAAACTGTATGGGAATATATAAATGCAAATCTACTGTCTATCCCTTCCCTACATATTAATAAACTAAAAAAACTTCTCTTTTGTGTGAAAGAATTTGTTTTCAAAACAGCTTTATGATATTGCTTGTCCTTGGTTTTGGGTAAATTTGAATGCTTTGGAAGGAAATAATAATATATTGTGAAAGTAATAATAAAATGCCTGTTAATAAAGTGACAGTACACAGCAATACTCATTCAAACCTGAAATTAATGATTCTTTTGGACTAAGAAAGACAAAAACAATAAAGAAAGTAATTTTGCATTATAATGGTGGTCACTTCTGGCCCTCTTATGGGTTTGATAGCTTTAAAATGCTCACTCTATGTGGAATTTGTAAAACCATCATAAAATGTAGTGAATAAAATTTTTCTCCACTGTAGAAGCACTTAAGATAAAATAAATTATTTTAGGTAGACCAAAACATTCTGGAGATTTGATGATTTGATCACTCCAAGGAAACGGAGTGTGTTTTCTAAAATTCACAGCTTCCTGAAGATATTCAGGAAAAATACCTTCTACAGTAATTTCTCTGTCAAACCTGCAATATTAAATGAGCTACAGCGTATCTTTCCAAAGAAATGAATGTTTATATAAAGATTTGGAGTGATGAAGAACCCATTTTTTAAATGCTATAATTTTAAAGCTTTTTCATTACAATAATAATAAAGCCTACTGAAATCAACTTAGCCTGGAATAAGCTTTATCCAGTTAAATTTCAGGGGATTTCATTGAGATCAAAACAGTGGATGATAAATACCAAACTTAAATATGATTCATTTTTTGCTGGTCCTTAACAGAACTTAGAATTCAATTCAGCTGAACTCCAGTTTGAAATCCCCAGGAATCTGTCAAAATTTCAGGCTCTGTCCAGCTATGCTTTTTTATTGCTAGTGTCAAAATTCTGTGGCACTGGAGCACAACTAGACTGATTTTACACAGCATATAAACTAAACTGAACTGTGATGCCTAAAACTGTTACAAGTAGAGATGCATAAAAGTTTTGGAGTTAAAACTGAAACCAATCAGAAGTCCATATTTGAAAAGCAAGTTCTCTGAGGTTCAAAACAATCTATTCCCCAGTACTGCAAACTTAACCCACTCCTTTGGCTTCTGGAGTTTTTCATGGGAAAGCATCTTTTTTTAAATATATATACTTTACTATCCTTTATTTTACTGCACCCCTATGCAGCTGCATAATTTTTTGAGCATACATAATTTTATTTGAGTATGTACATGGTACTTCTTCGGTAAAATGTTGATCCTTCTATTTATATCTGGTGCCCAAACACAATGAAAACAAAAATTCTCTGTGCCCTAAAAGCCTACTTGTTCCAATTTGATCAACAATCAATCTACATGAATGATTCAGTTTTTAACTAAATACCAGGCGAAAAGTTCCAGCAGGAAATAACTAGTAGTCTGTGACCCAACAGAAGGAAGGTTTTCTGGACTTGTACAGTATTATTACAAAGGTTGAATTTTCCAGTCAGTATCTTATATTAATTTTGAAAATTCATTTTAAGCTAATGTGATGCAAAGTGGTCTCACTAGGAAGTGCAGTTTTCACTCGTATAGATTTGCAATCTCATTTACTTGCGTAGACTCACTAATCTGATTGTAATCATGTTACTTATCTTTTAATTTTGTGTGTGGTGGATGTACATCAGAAATGACATACAGGTGGGACTATCATATATTAAATCAATTTAATCACATTTAAATATTTCAACATTTGGTCTTCTGTACCAAGCTTGTTCTTAAACAGGCAAACTAAAAAAATATTACAAAGTCATAGTTACATACCTATCTCTATGGAAAGTTAAAATGTTTTAACGTTATAATTGACCTTAAAATAACCTAATTATTGCTCACAATTAAGAAGTCTCCACCAGATGTTTGATTATTTTAAGAGTGATAGAAGAATTGTACTGCTTATTGAAGCAAATATATATTTCCTCCCTATTAAAGGGAAAATTAGTTTTAATAAATTTATATTTATAATTTAATATTTCATCTTAATAGAGACATTACTATGTTCTCTCAGACACATATGCACAATGCCTAATTAGATTTCATCTCATTTGGTTACTGGCCAAGGGGACTTGGACTTGCATCAAGAATCCAGGAAAACTATTTAAATTCCTTGCATAATTTCAGGTGTACCTTAATTTCCTGTAGCACTGTCATTTGTGGTGATGATACTTCTGAAGACAGGGAGTCTTCCAATGGCAGTAAGGCTCCTCCTACTTCATATCGGGGGGGATCTTCTAGTGGCAGTAAGGCTGGTAGTACTTCAGGTGATATCATCCCTATCAAGTCTGTCAGTCCCTTCTCCACTATCAAGCTTTATGACATTTGCTGGGAGCACCTTACTACTAGCACTAAAATCTCTCATGTTTGGGCCTACTTCTTCAGAATAGCGACACATAATGCTCTAACAACTTATGTAGCTTAACCATGTACTTAAGAACACTCTGTGCAAAAAGTATTTTATAAAAAAATACATACATAATAAAATAATTTTATGCAAAAAATAAATTACATATCCTCCCCAATAATTAATACATACATTCAAAATAACATGGATATAACTTGTCTGGGTAAGTCACTTTTAGCATATCTAAATCTTAGAGACTTTATATGCCATCTTCTACATATATTGTTAGGAAGTTGCCAAATCTGACATCAACAGAACAAGGCTGCCACAGCTTCATGCCCCTGGGACCAACCAGTAGCATGTATTCCCAGTAGGCACACACATAAACACACGTATACAATACATGTTCACTTGTACACATAGCCAGCCCCACTGATCAACACATACAGGCACATGCAGCACTTGCACAAACACAAACACCACCAACAGACTCATCCTGTTCCCTTCTGTGGCTGATCAGGATAAGGATCTGATAGAGGAAGTAGGTACAAGTATATAATATTCACCCCTCCAGCAGCTGCGATCAGACACTCAGTCTGCCCACCTCCAAGGTCACAACCCCACTCCACTTTCTGGTATTCAGACCTACACATACGCACTAGGTATCCCTCCAGTAAGCAGTATTAGATGCACTAGTGCTGGATCCTCCCTCTCCCCTGTTGTTCTCCAGGTAGATATTCATATACACAAACAGGTGTCCCAATCAAACTCCAGAGCCCACAGTCTCTCCAGCAGTTGACTAGTCCCTCCGGTAGCCAGCTCCTCCAGCTGCCTCAGCCACACACACACACACACACACACACACATGCCCACATATCTTGTCCCAGCTACCGATCAGCTACTCTGACTTCATATTCGCTAGTGATCATACACAGACTTACGTATCCACACTCATCATCATTGCTGGTGACCCAGACACAGAGACCCACTTGCACTCCAGTCACTGGCACTTAGACCTCCCATACACATACAGGCACACACAAGAAAGCCCCTCACCCAAGACAATAGTTAGAAATAGAATTTAATGAGAAGACAGGACAGACTGTGGTGATGGAGTGTAGGGCATGGCCAGGCAAGTGCACTGACCAGCATTGTACAAGCAACCAGCCTCTCCTTATCCCCTTCTCCGTCTAGAGAACAAGTCTCATGAGGAGCAGCTGAGGGAACTGGGGATGTTTATTCTGGAGAAAAGGAGGCTGAGAGGAGACCTTATTGCTCCCTACAACTACCTGAAAGGAGGTTGTAGTGAGGTGGGTGTCAGTCCCTTCTTCCAAGTAACAAGTGATAGGACAAGAGGAAATGGCCTCAAGTTGTGCTAGGGAAGGTTTATGTTGGATATTAGGACAAATTTCTTCAACAATAGGGTTATCAAGCCTTGGAACAGGCTGCCCAGGGAAGTGGTTGAGCCACCATCCCTGGGGTATTTAAAAGATGTGTAGATGTGGCACTTCGGGACATGGTTTAGTGGTGGACTTCGCAGTGTTAGGTTAATGGTTGGATTTGATGATCTTAGGGTCTTTTCCAACCTAAATGATTCTTTGATTCTATGATTCTATTTTTCCATGCTTGCTACTCCACAAAACACCTCAAACACCCTTTTCTCTCCTTTGGTCCTTCCCTAAACATCCTGTTGTCTTGTACAGTCCCCAAAAGTGCTTCTCCTGCATCCAATCACAAGTCCCACACCCCTGTAGGCAGTAACCTCCCTCAGTCCAAAAGATGAGACAGAGAGCTGCTCCCCTTGACTTACCTGATGAGTGTGACAGCTGGCACTGGGACTGGGGGCCCCCTGAGATGGCCCAGGGAGGGCAAGTATGGGGTGTCCATTTCTCTGACTGGCTTACTGGGCTTCACCCACATGTTGTTCTTCTTCCTTGCTCCTCCGTGCTTGTGAAGATGGACCTTTTACGGGTTGTTCACTCTCCAGGGATGGGCCTGGGAACAGCTGCATGAGGGTCTAATTTTGGGGTTTGCACATGCCACTGCTTCTCCGTGCTCCTGTGTGTGTGGATATGAACTTTTTATCACATAACTGGACACAGATCACTCAGCGATACCATGAAATGACAAACTAAATGCTTGACTGTGGCTGCCCATCACCAAATGAAGATGACTACTGAATATATATATTTGTAACCTGTCTCAGAATCTTGACAAAGGTATCTTAAACAAGCATCTGATTACTGTGCTGAGAGTTGTCCATCGAGTAAAGCTGCACGGATTTTGCAATGACAACTTCATGTTCCTCTTCACCCTCTTTTCACCTCTTCCTTGTCATAATACTATTGGCAAGCAATGGAGAAACATCCCACTTAGTAGAAAAGTCACAATACCATGCACTTTTATCTAAAATTTTCATGTTGCAATAAGAGAAATCATACTATATTAATAATCTAAACTAATATAAAAGAACATTCACCCAGAAAATATAGGTAAATAAAAATACAGATTCAGTCACAGAAATTTAAGGTTTTCTATACAGAGCAACTTAGAAAGCAACTTTAATTAACCTAAGTCTATATTATAAACTAAAGCTAGCATAGTTATGTCAGTCAAACAGGCTGTAGACAGACATCACGCTACAATTGGCATGCAGGTGGAAGACCCATGTTACAGATATGCCCTCCAGCTGCTCATTACCACCCTTTTGCCAGCAGAACTGGGGGGGCAGTAACCTCCAACAGAGTGGTTCCTGTGACTGATCCCTCATCCTCTTCAGGCAAAATCGCTCAGGTAGGCACAAGCAATTTAAATAGTTGGCTTGAGGCTAAAGACAGATATCCTCTTTCACATCTAGCTGTGCTGATGGTTGTTCCTAGTCCTCTCTATGCTGGAGTCTATGCCACTCAGAATGTCCAAACAAGTTGTAGATGTCTCAGGACTACTTCTGAGACAAGCTGGCTGAGACCTACATACACACTGTTTCAGCTCAGTTGTTAACCTGTTTGTAGTAGATTCTGCGGTGGTCTTTGTTATAAGCAGCCTGGTGTGTTCTTCTGTATCATTTGGGAACTTGACTGGCTTTCCTCTGAATGTGGATTAGACAGAATTTGCCAGAAACACTTTACCAGCCGAGCTGTGGAAAGAGGTTTTTACTCCAGCCAGTAAAAAAGGGACAGATAGCTGCTACTGCTGTGTCAGCACCTGCAGAGGTGTCTGTTCTTAGCTTTAGGCAGTTAAGAGGGGCAAGAGATGTGATCCCTGATTAACATAGTTTTGTTCACAAGTGAAGAGGCTTTACAGGCATCATTATAAAGCTGCATTAGTTCTGTTTGAGCCGCATGTTACAAAGACTTTCTATTCTTGTACAAAGCATGCTTTTTCATCCACATTAGTATCACGCTAAAATATTTGGTATTGCATCAGATCTCAGGTTCCAAATGTATTACTCAAACAAATGCCCTAACTAAAAGAAAACTGCACAAAAGCCTTATGTAAGAAGATGTCTTTACTTATGTTCTATCAGCTGGTATCAAACCTGAGCCTTAACTAATTTAGTGCAATTAAATGTGAGGAAGTTAGGAAGCAAACTGCAAGTATTGCTGAACCTGCCTATTCACAACACAAATCCTCCCACCTATTAAAATCCAAACTTCTCAGAATGTAAGAAACAAAGATTCGGCTTGTGCTTTTAAACAGAGGAAAATTATTTTATGGATAAATCTAACCTCTATTTTATTAAATTCAAGAAAACAACTTAGGGAAAACCGTATGTTAGTATTTGTGACACAGTGGACACAAAGAATGATTTTGTTACAACTGAGTGTATTATAAATGTGTTAGCTATAAGTATTGCGTTCATTTTGTAACTGTGTTAAAACTTAAACTAGGCAGCAGTGTTACCTTGGTCTGAAGGGATTTAGCAAAACAGACCTTTTACTCAAGCCTCTTCCAGCCACACAGTAAGGAGGGGCTGGACAGAGGCACAGAAGTTAGCTGCAGTGCATACATACTAGAAGAGTAGTCCCTTTTGCCAATGTCTCCCAGCCACTGTGGGTCAGTGTGTTGTCACAGTGCACTTTCTGCATGTGCCAGTGATACAAAGAGGCTGTGACTCCAGTCAGTAATTCTTTGACTGAAATGAACATCATTCAATAAAATGTACTGAACACTTCTTCAGCATGATTCCAAAGAAATGTAATGAAGTTACATGACTTTAAGTGAGCTAATAAAGAGGCAACATGAATACAGTAGGGAGGTCTTTATAATGGTCAAGCGACTTTGTGCTAGGGTTGTTAGCAGAAACTTGAGCTGATATCCTCTTTGATAGTTATGGTACTTACAAGCTGGTACTTGTGGATTAACATGCACTGTAATCACACAGTCATTTTGTCATATGGAAATACCCTAATTTTTTAAGTTTGCCCTGCAGTGGCATTAACTCTGGCAAATTCTACTTTTACTGGGCTCATGTCCTGTTTACAATATAAATATAAAATAAATGAATTATAAATTGATTAGCATTAATGCCTTTCTCCAATAGACCCAAGAATCATAAGTGAAGTAATGGCAGTGAATAAATGTCCTTAAAGATAAGCTACCGTACAAGCTTCAATCTTAAATGCTGAAAATTTATTTAGTTCCATGTACCATTGTTAGTTACATGAGTGGCAGATTAACTTTTACCTTGATTACTGCAACTTTTCCCTTAGTCTCTCTGATGCTAATCTTAGCTCTTTATTCAAATCACTGCTGCTAAAATTATCTTCCTCATCTCTCATTTCTTCTGTTGCACTTCAGTGAAGAGTCCAGGTACTGATGCCCTCTTCCACAGTGCATTAGATATAAGATCTTCATCTTCTTCAAGACCTTATACAATTTAGACCTAATTTTGTTTTACGATACCTCTTAATCTCTTCTCTGCATTGCCGCAGATGAAGGTCTTAGTGTTCTGTTCTCTCTCCAAATTCTACTTCAGATTTTAATGCTGATTCATTTGCATGCAATATACTGCCTATTCCAAAATTTTCCTATTCAAAACTTTAAAAAAATCAAATTCTTCTCCGAAGTTATTAATAATTATAACAATAAGAGAATAGGGGAAAATAAAAAGCAGTGTGGTAGAGGTTCAAGTTAATATTTCTTGTTTCTCCCACTCCTACTGAGAATATAGCATTGCCACATTTTGTACAGTAAAAAAAATCAGTAATAATTATTAATAAATATTGATAATTAATAATAATTGATAATACTGTACCTACCCCTAGTCGTCTTACTCATGCAATACTCTCAAGAAAGCCCCTATTTAGCAAAATGCTTTTCTGATTTAATATGAAAGAGAAACTTATAAACCACAAATAGATAGTTCTCATTATGTTCCTAAAACCTTATTTAGTTATGTACACTAATGGCTTGCTTTTCATAACGACTGGGTGTTCAGTCTTTCACTGGAGTTATGAGATGCTGAAAGTGAGCTTTCCAAATGGCAAGCCAAAAACTTTCTATCTCCTTTCCGAAACTAGTTTTTTATATTACATAGATGCAGTAGCATTAATTGGCTTGCTTATCTGTTAACCGTCTTTGCAGCCCTCAGTACAAAATGTCTCTTGGAACATATTTCAACATTCATTAATTCTGACAATTTATCATCACTACCTCATAGTGTGTCAGTGACAACTCTCATGGAGAACTTCTAAATAGTGTCCCCTGGGATGACATTCCGTGGCATACTCAACCTTATGGGTAAGGTCAGTGACACAGATTTGCTTTCAACAATGTAATCCAGGCCAAGAGTGACAGCTAGACTATTCAGCATGACAGAAGCAAGGAAGGTTTGAAAAGGCTTTTCATTTGTAAATGACAGAAACAAGCCATACTGGGAATTCCAAACTTTGCCCAGCTAGGACCATATTTGAACAGAGTGGATCACTACTTCTTGAACTGGTCTAAGATGTAGGAGGTGAGATGCTAGTGTTTTGGCTCCGTTATTCCCAGCATAAATAAGTAGAAAGGTATTCTTACAGAAATTGTTAATGCCTTCCTAATCTATGTATTTATAATCCTTCCACAGTGAAGTATCACTTGCCATTGACAGTCTTTCTAATTTATTTCTCACCCTCCCCTTTTAGCAAGCACAGATGCTTCTTTAAGCCCCATTTGATATTATAACTGCAATGTCTTCTTTCACTTGTGAACTTTCTGGAACAGCATATCCACGTGTTTAGGTATCAAGCCCTTAAATCATATGAAGAAAATATAGACCAAAATCATTCATCAGGTGGAAGTTTTCCACATGCTAAAATAGATAGAATGATCTTAACTCATTTACATAGTCATGGATACTTTTGTGAATCACTTGTGAGCATTTAGAAATTGAAAATTAATTGGCATGAAGATAAAAGAAAAGAACCAAAAACATCGAGACTACAAGATCAGTTACTAGATCAAAATGGTTTGTGGCCTCCTAGGGCTTGTTCCTCAATATGGAGCCCAATAAAGCTGAAGGAAGATAGGGGTCAAACTTTGTTTTATCATTTTCATTTTCATACATTTCAAATAGTTATTATCAGCTGTACATTTAGAGACTAAGGTCAGATTTAAGCAAACATTAACAGCCAGCTCTGCCTTAGTTTGCCACATACATATTACAAATGGTCAGTAAAATGTTTTGGTACCTCACCCCATGGTCTTTCATGTCTATTGTATTTCACCTATACCTTGCTACTTCTGTTTGGTTCTGTGGTTAAAGACTCATCTCCAAACACATGGAAGAACTCAGAACAACAACAGCTGGAAGAAATCCAATAACTCAGGGCAAATAGAGGCCCTGCTCCTGGTATGGCCCCCTCCCGGAGCTATCAGAGGGGAGGCATCAGCCCCATGGCCCAGGTGTGACATCCTTCACAATGAGTCAAGGGAAGGACATTATGGATCACAGGGGCGTGACTGCCTACGGGGCTGTGGGAATCGTTATGGAATGAGGGGAATAGCATTTGGGGACTGTATGAGATTTATTATGGGATGTTTAGGGGAGCAACCAAAGGCAGGGAAAGGAATAGATTAGGACATTTTGAGAAGGAAGAAGCATGGGAAAACGGATGTATAGGAGGAGAAAGGGGCTGGTCATGTGTAAACAGGTGGCTGGTCAGTATGCTTGTCTGGCTGTGCCCTCCACCTGGTCACCAAGGTCTGTCCTGCCTTTCAACTGAACTCCATTTCTATTTTCCTGGATGAAAGACTCTTTTATGTGTGTCTATATGTATGCATAGGAGGTTTAAGTGCCAGCAAGCAGAGTGAAGACCACAGGTCATAGGTAGGGGGATGTGTGTAGGTTTGAGTACCAACAGCTAGAGTGGGCTTGCAGGCCTCAGCGGCTTGTCCATCTGGCTGCTGGCTAGACTATCTATGACCAGCTTCTGGAGGGATCAATATCGCATATATGTACACATATACTTCTGCATCTGCCCACTAACTGGCCTGATCAGCCAGATTGAGGAACAGCATGAGGCCACTGGAGCTGTTGGTGGGAGTGCTCTGTTTTCTGTCTTTGTTGATCCATGTGGCCTGTTGTGTGCACATGCGTGTATGTATTGCGTGTATGTATTGCTTGTATGTGTACATGTGTGCCTGTTGGGGACTCGGACACATTACTGGCTGGACCTGGGAACATGGAGCTGCAGCAGTCTCAACTCTATTGGGCTATCAGATTTGGCAGATCCTAACAATTTCTAGTTTAGCCCTTCTTGTCCTTGCTATTTACTCTTCTCACTGCCACAGGCTTACAGGTTCTTTTGTTCAGCAGCAGCAGAGGTAGTAATGGCTTTATCTAACAGAATTAAGGCCTATTCAGATCCCATCTAAGAGAAAAAAATTTGGTCTCGTCCTTGCTTTAATTGTATACATCACAAATATCAACAAAACTACAGCAGCTGCAAGCTTAGCTTCAAAATCTTGCAGATACTGTTATGTACTTTATGTAAAGCCTTCAGCTTTCACGAAAACGTAAAAAAATAAAATAAATAAAACACCCCTACAATCCAATAAAAAACCCCCAATTCTCAGTGTCATCTATGCCATATATTGAGAAGGAGATTATTTAAATAAAGAAATCATTTAATTTGGAAAGGAAGCAAATACATGGACATTCATATGAACTGTGTAAAAAGCATTAAAGTATCCCCTGGTGTTACATGAGCTCAAACAGTCGCTGAGTAAGAAGTCTTAGTAATAATGTGTTCCTTTTCACCACAATAATCTCAGTTATGAAAGCTTTTAAGGAAAACAGTAATGACTACTGTGTAATTAAAAAGAATGCAAGGAAATTGTTCTCTCAACACTGAAACAAATTACTTCTTTTCCATCCTGAATTTAGCAATTAAGATTTTGCCAATGAAAAGGGAAGAGAAACAATAATAAAGGATTTACTCAATCATGTTAAAGCAGCAGAATATTTTGCTTTTCATGCTAAGGTCATTACAAGCATGATGTTCATGTGAGGTCATGATGAGGAAATTTGGTCATGACTGAACATCAATACGTCAGCATATATTGTGTATGTTTTCAGATATCAATACTATCTCATCACTGCAATAAAAATAATAGAAAGAGGTAGATTCAGTAGAGTATGTAGGCATTTACAGGTCAGATTTCATAATACTTAGCTTTTAGGCATTGCCTTGCCTAAAATTCTATGTCAGGTGGTTAGGTTCTTCAATGAGATGAAAGCAAGTAGCCTCAAAATGATAATAATTACCTTCAAAATGATAACAACTACCCAAATAATTATTATTTACTTGCCTAGAAGTTTACTTAGGAGTGGATCATAGAGAATACTATAGAACACTCTGAAATCACACTTCTCCTTAGCTCTCATGTCATGACTTAGTCATTCAGTGCAGCGATGTCTGTGCTACAAGCTGACTGGCTACACAATAAATGTAGTAATTTAGGATAGCTCAAAGCACTACCAAAGTTAGGAAGATTTCCGGGGAATGTGGGCAAACATTTGCCACATGGATGCAAATAAAGTAGGTGAAGTATCTATTCCTGCTACTTACAGAGCAGAGGCAGCTTAGAAAGCACGTCCTTACTCCTGTCAGCTGCAGTCACAATTCCCATTTGAGACTGGGTAATTGACTGTGGTTGAGTTTCTGTTCTATTTAAGTGCAAACTCTACTATATTAGCTGAAATCATCAGAGGCGTTGTGAAGTAATGCATTGGACTTTGCCCAGAAAGGAACTAGAAGCACAACACTCTCAGGTACAGATCAGTTAGTCAAAGAACCTTCTCCTTTTTCATTGCTTTTTAGGCTGTAACTGCCAACTCTTAGTCAAAGGTAGGTCTAGTCCATTCAAACCTATCAGCCATGGATTCAAATTTGACTTGCAAGCCAACATGCCATAGCTGAGATTAGTATCAAGTACAGGTCGTTAACAACATGGTTTAGGAATATCCTGAGGCAACTGAATCAGGACAACAGGAAGGTTCCACCCTTTTTCCCACCCAGTTTTGTAAACTAGATTTTATCGAGAGGATGGGTGTTTGGTGTTTACTTCCACTTACTCAAAGGATTTAACAGTGTCCTTTCTTTAAAACTTGAGTGAGGAGAAAAGCAAGCCTGCTACCACCTACTTTTTATGAAATATTTTGGAGGTGTACCAGATTTGGCTTGGATAGAGTTCACTTTCTTTATAGCAGATCATATAAGCCAGTGTTTTAGGTTTTTGACCAAAACAATACTGATAACACCCTAATGTTTTAGCTTTTTCTGAACAGTGTTTGCACAACATCAAGGTCTTCTCTGTTTCTCACTCTGTTCTCCCAGTGAATAGATTGGGGGGGTGCATATTAGGTTGGGAGGGGACACAACCAGGCAGATGACCTGAACTAACTAAAGAGATAGTCCATACCATATAACATCATGCTCCTCAATAAAAGGGAAAAGAGGGGGTTTTAGGAGGGTTAGCCATCTTCTGCTCAGAAACTGGCTGTGCGTCGGTCTACCAATGGAAGCTGGGGAGTGATTGCCTTTGCATCACTTGGGGTTTTTTTTGTTTTCTTCTCTCTTCCACTTACCCTTCACTTCTTAAACAATTATTATTATTATTATTTTCTTTTATCTTGATGCACAAGTTTTCTTGCTTTTATTCTTCTTTTCCTCTTTCCCCATTCCCCTGGTGGAGGAGAAGTGAACGAGCAGCTGTGTGGTGCTTAGCTGCCCACCGGTGTTAACCCACAACAGGAGGATAAAGCATTCTTTCAGCAGATGGGAAAACAGAATTCAACTCTGCTTTCATTCTCAATGAATTCAGATCTGTGTCTTTCCTGGGAGATTATGAGATCTCTACAAGATTATGATTATCAGGTTATGAGCTAACTATGTAAATTCTTTTAGTGTCTCTTTTCAATGTTGTGCCATGAGCCCAATCATTTAGATTCTTTCCTGTCACTGGTAGTGATGTCAAGTCTTATCCCTGCATAATGAACATCTTCAAATATAGTATGTCTCATGCCATCAAAAATTACATGTCACGTTCTTGCCATTTTTTCTGTGTCTTGCAACCTACTCTTTTCTATTATAGAGCTAAAAAACCAGCTCAGTATATGACAAATGATTATGCTGTTCAAATGCTCTACTAAATAGCATTAAAATTTGAAGATAATTTCCAAAAAAATATAATGTAAATCTTCAACAATTTTAGTTAATGAAAGGGTTTTTCTTTTTTTTTTTTCATTCCAGTAATTATCTGTGGTTATTTCAGTCTGAAAGGTCTGTATAATGAAATCACTTTTTAATTTTAATTTTTCCTCTACTCTGTATATTCATATTAAATCAGGCAAGTCTTCCCTGTTATTTCTGTTAAAAGATATTTCAGTTACTACACATCAGTGAACATTTTAATGGTGGAGGCAAATGATAAAAATGTAAAATCCTGATCCTATGGGGTCCGTACATGATTTGGTATCATATTTTCAAATACATTCAAGTGTGCCATTTAGACACCTGTACAGGATTTCCTAATTAAAAAAAACTGAACAGCTTAAGAGTCTAACTCTCATTGAAAATAAACTAAAGCTTTTTCTTTAATTTAGTGAAAATCAGAGATTTCTCTCTAATTTTTCCTTAAATGACATTAAATACTTTCTGTGTGCTTTCATTGTCTCTCAGAATGTTCTGATTCCTCATTTCAGATAGTTTTAAACATTCAAGATACTCTAATAGGTTTCTAGCTAACATGTTTTTGTCTCCAAGCTAAGAATTCTCTGAGAGAAACTGGAGAAACTATCTTTCCAACACAGCACATATGCTTAATTGCTATAGCTGTCTAGCTTCATAATATTAGTGACAGCAGGTCAGTTTGGAAAGAGAGTTGTGTTCATGGCAACCCATTTCAGATACTTATCTCTCTTTTGGGTTTGCTTTGGTTGGTTGTTCTGTTCCGGTTTGGGTTGGGGTTTTTTGGTAATCTATGCCTCAAATGCTTGCTAAATCAAGATTTACTTTAAAACTTATATGCAGAAGTGTACTGGGACATAGGGGCCCTTTAAACCCTCAGATGAGCAGCTGATTCCATTTTGAGAAAAAAAATTCAAGAGGACTCAGTTATGTGGCCTCTCTACCACCTGGCAGGCTTTGATAAACTAGAAAAGGTGCTTTCCTTCAAGTAAAGGTGGTTGGTTTTGAGTTAGTTGTTTCCTATGAAGTTAGGGGTTCTTTAAGTTAAAGACTAGTTTCCTTCTGGAGACACAAAAATGAGATTACTGGTGTGTTTTGCTCTTTATTTAGAAGGCAAATCTGCTCAGGCTTGTCAAGGTGTTTGGTGCTAAAGCAGCTGGGCTACCTGGCAGTAGGTTTAGCTAGCCTGAAAGAAGGAGGCAAAGGTAAGATAGATTGCATGTAAAGCAAAGTAAGTCTGGTAATGAAACTGTAATTTTACTGTTGTTATTATCAATCTACAGAGGAATCTTTCTGTATTATTATGCTGACTGCATTGGTGTAACAACTCAAAAGGTAATTATGTGGGTTTGAGAGTCTATTATTTTTGCTTTCACTTTTGCTTACTTCCTTTTTACTAAAGGAAGGAGAAAGCTGGCATCTAACTGCTCAAAACTGATATTTCTTCTCTCTGCCTGCCTCCCCCCTCCCCCCCAAAAAAAAAAAAATTACCCAATTTTCTGGCTTAACCTGAAAGTTCTTAAGTAGTTTTCTGGTTTTGTCTTGTATACCCTGATTTGAGTAGATTTGTTCTGTTCCACTCAATTTCCAGATCTTGGGAAACCTTCAGCAAAAATCATGCCTAGTATAAGTTAATAAATTATTTTAACTTACCATGTGCTATTGGCTTCTATTTTGTGGTGTGTCTGCCTAGCTTTTATCTAGTAATCCACTGGTGTGAATATGTGCTCAGGAAACAAGTCAGAGTTTTCTGTTATCATCAGAAAAAGAGGATCACAACCCATTTCACATCTTGCTTAGGATACAGGGCAAATAATGGGATTTTCTTGCCTTCTTTTGAAGTTGGTGTTTTGTAGAAAGAAATAAAAAACTGCTAGGGTCATGAAGCTCACTTGGAATTCTGTAGTGCAGTGGTTAAATCCCAAAAGCAAGGCCACACAGAAACAAAAAAAAAAATCTGTTTTACTAGTAAATAATGGTTACTGGTATTGAAGTTGTGTATGCAAGCTGCATGTTCAGTAACTCCAGAGAAAATGGCCCTATTTGAATGAATTAATTTATTTATTTCATTATATGGAGTAACAAACAGAAAACAACTGTATTAATTGTGTAGTTGCCTGTGTGAAGTCCTAATAAAAACTATGGAGAGGTGTAGATGTTTGAAATAGGAACTAGGCTGCAGGAAAGGACTTTTCTTCTGACTGCATTTTGGCACCTAATCAAGTTGGCCCTGACAGCTGCTTTCTATCACAGAATCAGAGGAAAGGATTCAAGGAATCACTCATCTGAACACTTCCACAGGAACTAGTTACTGTAATTCTATTTGATCCTTAATGACAGTATTTTAATAGACACTTGTTAGTTTGTAAAAGCTAAAGACTTCAGGATTTTCCTATTCTTTTTTTTTTCCCAAGGGAAATCCATTTTCTCTCCTATCCTTTATGTAAAAGGAGACAGCAGGTTAATACTATTCTAGTGGGTAGGACAGTTAAGTAAAGAAAGAAAGACTATTATCTCTGCTGATGAATATTCAATTCTGCAAGTTTCAGTGGAGTACGTCAGAGGGCCTTACTGCAGAACTGTTTTGTGACTGGATAGGTGTGGAGAAAAATGGTGTTTAAGATGCAGGACAGGTGCTGCTTATTGGATGTCTGCTCTAATAGATGGAACTGTGCCGTAGCACTTGCCTTGAAGGAAATGAAAGCTACTATAATGATCCTATCTGATATATGGGAAGTGTGTTCCAAAGAATTTCTATTTCCCTATTAAAATCCAACTTGTGTCTGGTGGGCTAAATGCTTCTATTGACTCAGTCTGTCATATTTAAACTGCATAAATGAAAATTGATTTTTACTATAGCAATTTTTTCAGCTGTGTCAGCACTCTCCTTAAACATCTTACATATGTTTGTTGGGAGTATGTTCCTAACAGTTGCTCAAAAGCTTAAAGTTGTCAAACAAAGCCTCCCAGATTTGTTAGTGATACTTCTTTCACTTGGATGTTTTGTTTTGTTTTGTTTTAAAATACTGGTGATGTTTTTTCAGTATAGAAACAACAGTTCTGATCAGGATAGTTTCTCAAATTAACTGAGGTATTTAAGCATTTAAAATATAACTAAGAAGCCCTCCCTAAAAATTGCTTAACTTTCCTAAAGTTGTATTACTAGTAAATGTATATCTTTACTATTTCAGAAGGTTTTAAGCTTCTGAAAATAGGTTATTCATAGAGTAAACCATCTCTCAATAGAAAAGCAGTGTCTTTCTGTATGTGACTGTAGGTTTGTTTCACTGTGCTTGTTTGATTTCCCCCTCCCTCCTTGTCCTGTATGACTAATCACTGAGCAAAGGAGAGGAGCAGCAACTGCTTCCTTATGCTTCCTGCTATTCATGTACAGGTGAGGCTTCTGGATCCCTTAATGCTACAAAAAGATACTGATCATTAAATTATTACTAGTAATGATTGTTACAGTTGGCTTATGGATGTACTAGAAACTCTAGGGAAAAGAGGGGAGCTCTTACATTGAACAAGGGAGCAGCAAAGATAAATCTAACTTTCATCCTATCAAAGTTAAGCAGTGGTGAGTCAGAATAAGAGGGTTTCAGTGAGCAAAGCAGAGAATTAAGCAAGAATAACAAGTTCCACTCCTCCTTCTCAGATAAACTGTTTCCCTATTGTGAATTTTTAAGTGACTGACCATCTCTGCAGACAGGTTTGAATTTGAATTCAGGAATACTGGTAGACCACATTTACAAATATTTAAAGTTGACTTCCCCATGGTCAAATTAATTAACAGTGCAATTTACCTCTAATGTTGATATACACTTGAGTTGCTAGGGTAGAAGAATATTCAGTTTGCATCCATAGTCTAAAAATATGTAGAAGACTACCTATCATACTGAAGTAATACCACACAGAAACATGTTTGTGCTAAATACTTAGCAGGTATTAAATGTCTGTGAACTGATACAATTTTCAGACTTGAGTGTGGAAATACTCTAGAAAGACAGGTGTGGCAGACTTCCCTTCCAAAGCAGGTTTAGTCACATGTTGCCTCTGCCTGAGGGTGACTTGCATATTGAGTGACAACCGAAACTTTGAGGTAACTTGCCATTTTATGGAAACTCTAAAACAGGTTAATGGATAAAGCCCTCTGTGCTCAACAGCTACAGCTGTGATTAAACAACTGACATAGGTGCCACTTGTAACATCAGAAGCCCCACTTGCTTACTACCTTCAGTATTGTACTCTAGTAGTTTGGATGCATATCTGCCGGCAGAAAGATAGCTACAGTAAATTCAAGCCATTGGCACCTGAAGTCACGCACAAGCTCAGAAATATTTTCTAACCAGCTAGTCTTTCAACAGGTCTGAGCCAATGTTCTTGGAGAAAACCTGATTAAATTACCACTGTTCAAACAGAAGATCTGATTTGGAAAATCTGTTTTGAAAATTAGCATTCTATCACATGCTGAAATGGAGCTCTTGAGTAACAGGCTTTCTGACCTTCTAGTAAGCTGTCTACCTAAAAAAAGCATAATACTCATAAAGGTTTTTGAAATAGGTAATATCAACCTGTGAACACCTACAGAAGGCTTCTAGTGCAGAAAGCCAACAATACTTATTAGTTTAAATACAGCAGAGTTTTTTCCTGATTTGATGTGGAATAAGCTACCTTGGCTGAATAAGTTAAAGTAGCAGCATACTTGAGTATGGTGGGGGTTTTATTTTTATTTATATATAAGTGTGTATGTGTATATACATACATACATAATATGTATGTTTAAATGTATATGAGTTTGTGTGCATCTATGTATGTATATGTATTTATATTAAATGTTCTCTAAAGGTGCCCAGCATGTGACTTTGACTTGAGTATGGAAGGTTTAAATTTAGTGAACCCAGATGACCAATATCACATTATCCAGTTAGCCAATTATGTTGTGAGTAAACTGTGTAACATTGAATTCTGGCAGGTTTGCAAAACAGAGTTGTTTAAAGGTATGAATGACAAGAGCAAGAGCATGATTGTTTTACAACAGTACACATATGAGAAGAGAACATAACTGAAAATTACTCAGCTAATAAATGGAGATTAATCTCCTGAAAGATAATCACCTCTCATCATAACCTAGGAAGTTGCTGTTCAAGCGTAGGCAGTTAGGTACCTCTAGGGATGACTTAGCAATGGTGTCTTATAGCTTTATACAAATGTCTCAATTCACTGGAGTCTAGATTAGCCAATTGCTTCTTATTCTTAGTAATTAATACTTAAGATGTATTAGTTTTGAGAACACTGCAGAAATTGCAGCTAGCTTGCTGGTACTAAGTATGGTCTCAGCTTCTAACTTTAGATAACTTTTGTTTCTTATCCAGGCAAATTACTTTAAATCTGTAGTCTAAATAAAAGGTCCAGTTGTGGTTTGTTTTTTTTTTTTTCTCTGCTCACTAATATAACCTTACCGAAATGAAGAGATGTAAGCAAGAGTAACACTCATTTGTCAGTGTCTTAATTTAACGGCAAGGTCATATTCCTAGTACCTCTAGAAAACTTAAAAAAAAATAAAGTACAATGAAATATATATACATACATGCATTGCACCGCTTCTTCAAAACCAGCTTGTTCAGACAAAGTAGTTAACTCCAAGAAATAACACATGGGACAAAATAAGGATAAGAGCAGTTTATTGGTTTTGGTTTGATTTTTAACAATACATGATTAACTAGCAATCGGGGAACTGTATGTACATTGAGGATCAATGTCAACAATACAGCAGACATGCCAATAGCTAAACACTTAAAAAATGTTAATAAATGACTACAAATTTGTGAACACTCTTCCTTAACAAATCTCCCCAAGTCTTAATGACATGGACACGTTCACGCAGTCACATACACTCCATTGTGCCTTGCAGCACATTTGGGTTACAACTAGACCTCATCTCTTGGCACTGCGAGGTATCCTACTTGCACATACTTGTGTGGGAGATGTGGGTGCTCCAGCTTTATGTGTACCCAAGCAGTCTACTCCCTGCAGCTTGCTAGTGCACACATAGGTGATGAAGTGCTTCAGGAAGCCAAATACTGCCCCAGCCCCCAAAGATGTGGGTCCCTACATTCTGTGCCCCATACAATTAAACTAGGAGCTGGTGCAGACTCTTCATGGTATCCAATGGGGAGGCTGCTCTGTCCAGCCTGGGCAAAAGCCATTATATGCCAGGGAGACTTCTGGCAGCACCAAACCATTTTAAGTGCATTTCTCTTTTCTCGCTTATACAAATTTTCATGTTTCTTTCATATCTCCTGTCAGGATGACTCATGGGTTTTGTTTGGTTGGTTTTCTTACCCAAAATTTTCATGGTCATTCCCTGATTATTGTTTAATCCAATGGATGTTCATCATCTTTGGTATTATCAGTGTGGTTTGTTGGTTGGGGGTTTTTTTGGCAAGTATCCTCTCAAACAGCTTTGAGTATTCCACTCATATACACTGTTTACATTCACATACCTATCTTATCAGAGATTGTTACCCAGGCTGTTTTACCAAGGGAAAGCCACTAGGGTTCCTCTGCAAAGGTGTAGTACTTCTAGTTTATCTGCCACCACAGCATTGTTACAAGAGCAACCAGAACTCAGTTTGCATACTGATCCATCCGTCTTAGTGAAATATTGAGGTTTGATGACAAAGGACCCTCCAGATCTCTGCAGACAGCTTAAATGACAGAATGACACCATATATCCTATATTCAAGCAGTACATGTATGTATGGGTTCTTTTTGTGTAGTTAACCATACCCAAATTCTGTTCTTCCAGGCACTCTAAATAGTGTTTGCTTGTGGCTTGCATCAACACAGCATGAGATGGGGTTTACTGTGTAGTTTTTTCTGGAGATTGATATAAAAAATGCACAACTAATTTTTGAGGTCATCTTCCAGATGTGTTAGAAGCAGGGAAAATAACGCTTAGAAGCAGCTATGTCTTCAGCTGTTGAAAGGGTAGATGCTTGGGGATTTGCTTTCTACAGTTAACTTCATGCATAAATGACATTTTTTTAATATTTTTTTCCTCAGTTCCAGTAGTACACGCTTTCTATTTCTTCTCTGTGCTTTATGACAGCTACGATTATGAGCCTATGTAGCCTTAATTTCAGGTTTGTTTTTCTATTCAAGGTATCTGAATTCATTTTACCAGAGTAACATGAAGTAAACATAATGAAGAGGCTTAGGTTATTCTCAAAGACTGGTCTGCGGAAAAATTGTGGATGTAGCCTATGTCTTGCCCTGCTTATACATATTCTGGACAGATACTGTGTAAAAAGTAAACCTGCAGCATACTTCAAGGTATGTGGGTCTTTGAGACAATATAATCTTGTGTGCTATGGCCAGTGCTTAGTGAAAGTGTTTGTGCATGTAAGATGTTGGGTGGGAGTGTACTACTGTAAATTTGAGTTCTAATTTATCTGGCTAGCAGAACAGTCTGTACCCTAACCTCCAACACAAGCCAAAGGCTTTGCACAGATATTTCTTATTTCAGCTGCCTAAACACTTCCTAAAATCTAGCCAAAGGGTGAAATTATATGATGCGGCTTGAGCTGAACTCATGCCACAAGTATGTTGAAAGGAGAAAGTTTTTATTCCTATTCTTTCAACTGGCTCTGTTTATCTTTCTCTGTAGTAAGTCAATTCAGTTTTGCCAATCTGTTGAAGAACTCTTCTTTTTGTGTTTTTTTCTGCTTTGGGGATTTTTTGTGTTTGGGTTGCTTTGGGATTTTTTTGTAGGTGTGTTTGTGGTTTTTCTGTGTGGTGTGGGTTTTTTGGGGGCATTCTGTTTATTTGTTTGGAGTTTGGTTTTGGCTGGGTTGTTTTGTTTTTGTTTGGGTTTCTTTGTGATTTAACTGATCTGGTACAATTGAAAGGGTCAAATGAATGCCAGTGGAAAGGGGAGGAGGGAGCATAAGCCTGCTCTTCTGGCAAACAGGTTTAAAGCTGTAAGAGGTATCAACTTTACCCTATGCTCTCTGAAAAAAAGCCAGATTTGTATGTCCATACAGAAGCCCCAGCAATGAAGTCTTGATCCTGAACTGGGGACCCCATCTTCTGCTGTAGTACAACAGTGTCTAAGCTATAAACATTTTATATTACTGAGCACTAGAAAACCAGGATATAAGTAAAGGAAAAATAACCCATCACGGAGTGTGCCCCTCAACATCCCTTTGCACTAATATACTTTCATGCTATTGGATTCATCTTACAGAACTGTGCTTTTGCACAATAGTTGCTATAATGTGCCTCTAGGCTTTACTGTAATAAATAATTACATCCATAACAACACAAACCAGGCAGAGTGTTTTTCATTTTTCTTACTTTAGAAATGAATCCTCCTGTAAAGCAATTTTCTTCATTATACATCACTTGAAAACATTTTGCCTGCTCTTACTCTATCCTCATACTTTCTTATTTTAAGTTCATGTTCAAATAGTTTCTATATGTACATAAATGTTTCATTCTTGTAACTTGATTTCAGTGAACAAAGAATGAGGGTCATTGTTATGTATATGAGTGTGAAATTTCAAGGACAGACATTTGATCAATAATTAAGCTGCAAAATAAAGTGGGGTGAATTCTTTCTTTTGGTGTGATCTCCTTTAATATATTACTCAGTTTATTGTTGTGCATGTGAAAGTTTAAGAAGCATTGGCATTCTAATGCTGTTGTGCACTCACTGAGGGGTGGAGAGTGATGTGGTCAGTCAAGGTCACTGAGCTTAGTCATGAAAGGGAAGTGCACAGAAGGTGGAAGTGGTAATGGGCTACTTAGGAAGAACATAAAGATTTTGCCTGAGCATGCAGGAATAGAACTAGGAAAGCCAAAGCTTAGCTGGACTTGAAACTAGGGTGCAATGTGAAAGGTGTTAAGAGTTTCTGTAACTAGCTCAGCAGCAAAAGGAAGTGTAAGGAAAATGAGGTACCGCTGTTCAGTGGGGTAGGTGAGATGGTGATGAAGGACAGGGAAAAGGCTGAGGGACTGAAAGCCTTCCCACCACTTGATTTCCCTCCCCCCATCCTCCAGCCATCACTAAACAGGTATGACCCCAGGTCTCGTGGGCCCCTTATACTACTAGTAGAAGATTAGCAGAAGCTATTCCTCACTGTGGAGGAAGATAGGGAGAACCTAATCCTACTTTATATATGCAAGTGCATGGGACTGGATGGCATGCTTCCAAAGGTGCTGAGGAAGCTGGGCAATGTTCTTAGAGGGCATTTTATTATTAACTTTTATAATAAAAGATAAACTTTTTATAAACTATTATAAAGGTCATGTTGATAGTCATGAGGAAGTTTGATGACTGTAAAAAGGCAGATGTCATATCTGTCTTCTTTATTGTGCTGGGAGTCTGTTATAGACCACCCAGCCAGGCTGAAGAGACAGATGAATCATTCTACAAGTGGCTGGCAGTAGTCTCACAATCATGTGCCCTTGTTCTCGTGAGGGACTTTAACTTTCCAGACATCTGCTGGAAATACAACACAGCAAAGAGTAAACAATCTAGGAGGTTCCTGGAGTGTGTGGAAGATAACTTCCTGACCCAGCTGGTAGATGAGCCAACCAGGGGAAGAGCCTTGCTAGATCTATTGTTTACGAACAGGGAAGGACTGGTGGGAGGTGTGATGGTCGGAGGCCATCTTGGCCTTAGCGACCATGAAATGATAGAATTCTCAATTCGTGGTGAGGCAAGGAAGGGGGTTAGCAAAACCATCACTATGGACTTCCAGAGGGCAAACTTTGACCTCTTCAAGGCACTGGTTGAGAGAGTCCCTTGGGAGACGGTCCTGAAGGGCAAAGGGGTCCAGGAGGGATGGACATTCTTTTAGAATGAATTGTTAACGGCTCAGGACCAGGCTATTCCCACATGCCACAAGTCGAACCACTGAGGAAAACGACTAGCCTGGCTGAACAGGGAGCTTTTGCTAGGAGTCAAGAAAAAAAAGGAGAGTTTATCATCTTTGGAAGAAAGGGCAGGCAACTTGGGAGGAGTACAGGGATCTTGGTGGTCATGCAGAGAGGAAATTAGAAAGGCGAAAGTTCAGCTAGAACTAAATCTGGCCACTATTGTAAGGGACAACAAAAAATGTTTTTACAAATATGTTAACAGTAAAAAGAATCCCAAGGAGAATATCTATCCTTTAATGGATACAGAAAGGAACGTAGCCACCAGAGATGAGGAAAAGGCTGAGGTACTTAATGCCTTCTTTGTCTCAGTCTTTTAATAGGGAGACCAGTTATCCCCAGGGTACTCCGCCCCCTGAGCTGGAAGGTGAGGATGAAGAGCAGAATATACCCCCCTTAATCCAGGAGGAAATAGTTAGTGACCTACTACACCATCTGGACACTCACAAATCTATGGGACCCGATGGAATCCATCCAAGAGTACTGAGGGAACTGGCAGAGGAGCTTGCCAAGACACTGTCCATCATCTATCAGTGATCCTGATCAACAAGGGGGGTCCCAGAGGACTGGAGGCTTGCCAATGTGACTCCCATTTACAAGAAGGGTTGGAGGGAGGATCCAGGGAACTACAGGCCTGTCAGCCTGACCTCGGTACTGGGGAAGATTATGGAATGGTTTGTCTGGAGAGCACTCACATGGCAAGTCCAGGACAACCAGGGGATCAGGCCCAGTCAGCATGGGTTTACAAAAGGCAGGTCCTGCTTGACCAACCTGATCTCCTTCTATGACCAGGTGACCCGCCTAGTGGATGAGAGAAAGGCTGTGGACGTTATCTACCTTGACTTCAGCAAGGCCTTTGACACTTCCTCTCATGGCATACTCCTTGAGAAGCTGGCGGCTCATGGCTTGGACAAGTATACTCTTCGCTGGGTGAAAAACTGGCTGGATGGACGAGCCCAGAGGGTTGTGGTGAATGGGGTGAAATCCAGTTGGTGATGGGTCACAAGTGGTGTTCCCAAGGGCTTGGTGTTGGGCCCCGTTCTGTTTATTGGAACATAATATCTTTATCGATGATTTGGATGAGGGGATTGAGTGCACCCTCAGTAAGTTTGCAGATGACACCAAGTTGGGAGGCAGGGTCAATCTGCTTGAGGGTAGGGAGGCTCTACAGAGAGATCTGGACAGGTTGGATTGATGGGCTGAGGCCAATTGTATGAAGTTCAACAAGGTCAAGTGCTGGGTCCTGCACTTCGGTCACAATAACCCCATGCAGCGCTACAGGCTTGGGGAAGAGTGGCTGGAAAGCTGCCCAGCAGAGAAAGACCCGGGCATGCTGGTTGACAGCTGGCTGAATATGAGCCAGCAGCGTGCCCAGGTGGCCAAGAAGGCCAACAGCATCCTGGCCTGCATCAGAAATAGTGTGGCCAGCAGGTGCAGGGAGGTGATTGTTCCCCTGTACTTGGCACTGGTGAGGCCACACCTCAAGTACTGTGTTCAGTTTTGGGCCCCTCACTACAAGAAAGACATTGAGGTGCTGGAGTGCATCCAGAGAAGGGCAACTGAGTTGGTGAGGGTCCTGGAGCACATCTTATGAGGAGCACCTGAGAGAGCTGGCGTTGTTTAGTCTGGAGAAAAGGAGGCTGAGGGGAGACCTTATCGCTCTCTACAACTACCTGAAAGGGGGTTGTAGTGAGGTGGGTGCTGGTATCTTCTGTCAGGTGGCTGGAGATAGGACGAGAGGAAATGGCCTCAAGTTGAGGCAAGGGAGATTTAGGTTAGATATTAGGAAAAATTTCTTTAGTGAGAGGGTTGTCAGACATTGGAATAGGCTGCCCAGGGAAGTGGCTGAGTCACCATCGCTGGAGGTATTCAAAAAGTGAGTAGACGGGGTACTCCATAACATGTTTTAGTGGGCATTGTTGATGGTTGGACTCAATGATCTTGAAGGTCTTTTCCAACCTAAATGATTCTATGATTCTATGACTCAAGAAGCTACAGGCTGGTCAGCTGGACCTCGATGTCTGGGTAGATTATGAAGCAATTTACCTGTAAGCCATTTGCAGCCACCTGAAGGACATGAAGATTATTGGGAAAGTCAGCATGGGTTTACCAAGGACAAATTATGTCTGACTACACTGATAGCATTCTCTGATGAAATGACTGGCTAAATGGAAGAGGAGATCACAGGAGATGCCGTACTCCTTGTCTTTAATAAGGCTTTTTACTAAGTTCCTCATGGTATCCTGATATCCAAGTTGGTTAGTTGTGCACTTGATAAATGGATAATAAGATGCATGGCTGGATCATTGGGCTTGGAGGGTTGTAATTAGCAAAACAAAGTCCATATGTTGGCCCATTACAAGTGGTGATCATCAGGAATAAATGTGAGGTCCATTACCGTTGCTAATGACCTGGATGATGCACTCTCAGCAAGTTCATGTACAATACCAAACTGGAAGGAGGAGCTGATTTGTTAGAGGATAGGGCTGCTACTAAAAGGGATCTCGATAGTTTGGAGAAATGTATGAACAGGACTCTCATCAAGTTCAGTAAAGATAAATGCAGATGCCAAGTCCAGCATCTGGGATGTGCTAACCTTCTGATAAGTCAGCATTATGCCCTTATGGCAAAAGCAGCCAATACAAACTGGACTATATAAGGAAGAATGTAGTTGACAGATTAGGGAAAGTAATTTGTTGCTTCTGTTCACTCCTTGTGAGAGCACATCTTAAGTACTGTGTCAGGTTTTGGGCTTCTCAGTATGAGAAAAATATTGACATACCTGTATGTCCAGTGCAGGACCTCCCAGCCACTTAGGGAGCTGGAATGTGTAACGTACAAGAAGCAGCTGAGAAAAATGTGTTTGTTCAGCCTTAAGAGAAGACAAAGGGACATCTTGTTATCTGTAACTACCTAATGGGAGAGTATGCAGAAGACAGAGTAAGATTATTCTTGAAGACATACAGTCATAGGACAAGAGGCAATGAATGCTATTTGGAACATGGAAAGCTCTGATTAGTTATAAAGAAAAGCCTATTCATAACAAGACTCTTTAAATGTTGGAACAGGCTGCCCAGAGAGCTTGTGGAATCTCCATCCTTTGGAGATATGCAAAACTTGACCGGACAAGTCCCTAAATAATCTGATCTAATTGGACCAACATTAAGCACAGAGTTGGACCAGATGACCTCCAGAAGTCCAACCTGACCTACATAGAATCATAGTTCTATGTAAGGCAGCTTTGAAGCTCCACTTGGAGGAATTTTGAGAAAATGCTTTGGTCACATAATCAGCATATTCCCGTGTTCCCATAAATCATGTTGGAAATCAACATACTTGAATGGGTTTAGACTGATGTCTGTACATCATTTATTTACTAATTTGCTCTCACTTGGAATAGGTCTGCTTTATGATTCTGTGCTAAATATATTTTTTAAGAGGGCATTGCCCACTTCCTGTGCTTAAGACAAGTTTAAAATCTCAAAAAATAGAAATTTCTTAATTGTTTTAATTTGTGCCCCTTTCAAGTTAACTTTAACATTTATGATCCCCTCACATATAAATTCAGTGCAGCAATACTATTTCTAGCTCTTGTCCTGTTGTTTTGAGTAGCACTTTTAAATCTATTTAAGACTGTGCTCCATAGCCTAGGTGTCAGAAGGTGCTGCTATAAGCCAGCTGTCAACAAGTTCCCGTGGAACTCAAACACCCATAGTGGTCCCATCTAAGATCTGTTCAAGTCTTATGTTCTCACCTTCTTGGTACCACTATTTCTATTACAGCATGGTGTCGTGGTTTCAGCCTAGCAGGTAACAAAAGACCACGCAGCTGCTCGCTCACTCCTCCCGCCCCCCTCCGGTGGGATAGGGAGGAGACAGAGGAGAGAAAAGGGGGAAAAAAACCCCACCAAAAACGGAACCTCAAGGGTTGAGATGAGGGCAGTTTACTGGGACAACACACAAAAAAAAAGAAGTTACAACAACAACAACAACGGTACTAATGAAAGAATACAGAAAAAGAGTTATGCACAGTGCAGCTGCTCACCACCCGGAACCTGACACTCCGCCACTTCCCCCACCGAAAGTCGAGAGAGCTCCCCCCGGCCCGCTCCCCATTTATATACTGAGCATGATGTCACATGGTATGGAATAGCTCCTTGGCTAGTTCAGGTCAGCTGCCCTGGCTATGCCCCCCACCTCCCAGGTTCCTGTAAAAATTAACTCTATCCCAGCTGAACCCAGGACATTATCCACCCCTTGTTCTATACCATCTACATCATGCCTAGATCTTACATTTTTCCAATCAACCACTACCACTTTCATTGTCTTATATATATAAGTATATGGACACACACCCCCCGAACACACACACAAATAGTATTTCCTTAGTTGATGGGCTATCCCTCTAATGTGTCCATCAATTTTATTTAGTCCATGACTTTGGGGCTCCATCTGTTGTAACAGTCCTTCAGGACAGGAGAGATGGTGTGAGGTGTTGGGTTGTATGCTGCCTCTGGAACTTGCGGCTGGTACATTTGGTGCAACCCATGCCCTTGGTCTGCCAGTCAAAGATGTTGATCTTGAGGAAATTGCTGGGCACCAGTTCCAGTTCTATCACTGTTGTACTTGGCTCAGTTTCAAAGTCCATCCTGCAGTCATTTGGGTAATTCTTACAGTAATACCCTTGATATGGCATATAGACACTATAGATAAAATGACATACATTGGCAGGTTATTTAGCAGTTAAATACCATACAGCCTAATTCACTGGCTATTCTCTCCCAAAATCAAATCTCCCTGAGGTACACATCGAACTTCCCCATCCTTCTGCATCACCCACGAGGTGTACCCAAGTCCCTGAGCAAAAACAACCCCTTGGATGGGTTTGTTTCTGCTTGAGGGAGGACTAACCCACACTGTCTTTCCTAACATACTCCTCATGCGCACTACAGGGACTTTATCCCCTTCTACAGTATGTGGAAGTCTTGGTTGGGCGGGGCCAGCCCGACTGGCGGATCCTCTAGTATTAACTAACCAGGTGGCTTTTGTTAAATGTGTATCCCAATGTTTGAAAGTTCCAGCCCCCATTGCTCTCAGTGTAGTTTTCAGCAGTCCATTGTATCGTTTGATTTTTCCAGAGGCTGCTGCGTGATAAGGGATGCGATAAACCCACTCAATGCCATGTTCTTTGGCCCAGGTGTCTATGAGGTTGTTTCAGAAGTGAGTCCCGTTGTCCTACTCGATTCTTTCTGGGGTGCCGTGTTGCCATAAAACTTTCTCTTCAAGGCCCAGCATAGTGTTCTGGGCAGTGGCGTGGGACACAGGATATGTTTCCAGCCATCCAGTGGTTGCTTCCACCATTGTAAGCACATGGCACTTGCCTTGGCGGGTTCGTGGGAGTGTGATATAGTCAATCTGCCAGGCCTCCCACTGTTTATATTTCAGCCATTGCCCTCCATGTGACAGGGGTTTTAGCCGCTTGGCTTGCATAATTGCAGCACATGTTTCACATTCACGGATAACCTGTGCAATAGTGTCCATGGTCAAGTCCACCCCTTGATCACGAGCCCATCTATATGTTGCATCTCTTCCTTGATGGCCTGAGGTATCGTGGGCCCACCGAGCCATAAATAGCTCACCCTTATGTTGCCAGTCCAGGTCCACCTGAGACACTTCAATCTTGGCGGCCTGATCTGCCTGCTGGTTTTTTTGATGTTCTTCAATGGCCCGACCCTTGGGTACGTGAGCATCTACATGACGTACTTTTACCACTAGCTTCTCTATCCGAACAGCGATATCTTGCCACAGTGTGGCAGCCCAGATGGGTTTACCTCTGCGCTGCCAGTTGCCTTTCTTCCATTGCTGTAACCACTCCCATAGGGCATTTGCCACCATCCATGAGTCAGTATAGAGATAGAGCACTGGCCATTTCTCCCTTTCAGCAATGTCTAACGCTAGCTGGGTGGCTTTCACCTTTGCAAACTGACCCGATTCACCTTCTCCTTCAGCAGTTTCTGCAACTTGTCGTGTAGGACTCCATACAGCAGCCTTTGACCTCCGATGCTTTCCCACAATGCGACAGGATCCGTCAGTGAACAGGGCATATTGCCTCTCATTTTCTGGCAGTTTATTATACAGCGGGGCCTCTTCAGCCCGTGTCACCTCCTCCTCTGGCGACATTCCAAAATCTTTGCCTTCTGGCCAGTCCATGATCACTTCTAAAATTCCTGGGCGACTGGGGTTTCATATGCGAGCCCGTTGTGTGATCAGTGCAATCCACTTACTCCACGTGGCATCAGTCGCGTGATGTGTAGAGGAGACCCTCCCTTTGAACATCCAGCCCAGCACTGGCAGTCGGGGTGCTAAGAGGAGCTGTGTCTCCGTACCAACCACTTCTGAGGCAGCTCGAACTCCTTCATATGCTGCCAATATCTCTTTTTCAGTTGGAGTATAGCGAGCCTCGGATCCTCGATATCCTCGACTCCAAAACCCCAGGGGTCAGCTTTGGGTCTCTCCAGGTGCTTTCTGCCAGAGGCTCCAGGTAGGGCCATTCTCCCCAGCTGCACTATAGAGCACATTTTTAACACCTTGTCCTGCCCAGACTGGCCCAAGAGCTACTGCATGAACAACCTCCTGTTTAATTTCTTCAAAGGCTTGTTGTTGCTCAGCCCTCCATTTAAAATCGTTCTTCTTCCGAGTAACTTGGTAGAAAGGACTTACAATTTGACTGTAATTTGGAATATGCATTCTCCAAAAGCCCACAACACCTAAGAAAGCCTGTGTTTCCTTTTTATTAGTCAGTGAAGACATAGCTGCTATTTTGTTGATCACATCCATAGGGATCTGACGACGCCCGTCTTGCCATTTTAGTCCTAAGACCTGGATCTCCTGTGCAGGTCCCTTGACCTTACTTTCTTTTATGGCAAAACCAGCCTTCAAAAGATTTGGATTATTTTCTTCCTTTTCTCAAAAACTTCTTCTGCTGTGTTGCCCCATATGATGATGTCATTAATGTACTGCAGGTGTTCTGGAGCTTCACCTTTTTCCAGTGCAGCCTGGATCAGTCCATGGCAAATGGTGGGGCTGTTTCCACCCCTGGGGCAGTCAGTTCCAGGTGTATTGGACGCCCCTCCAAGTGAAAGCAAACTGTGGCCTGCACTCCACTGCCAAAGGAATGGAGAAAAACGCATTAGCAATGTCAATTGTGGCATACCACTTAGCTGCCTTTGATTCCAGTTCATATTGAAGTTCTAACATATCTGGCACAGCAGCCCTCAGCGGTGGCGTGACTTCATTCAGCCCATAATAATCTACTATTAGTCTCCATTCCCCATTAGATTTCCGCACGGGCCATATGGGACTATTAAAGGGTGATCTTGCTGATCACTCCTTGGCTCTCCAGTTGGCGAATCAGCTTATGGATGGGGATCAGGGAGTCTGGGTTGGTGCGATATTGCCGCCGGTGCACCGTCGTGGTAGCAAATGGCACCTGTTGTTCTTCAACCTTCAGCAACCCCACAACCAAAGGGTCTTGAGAGAGACCAGGCAGGGTAGACAGCTGTTCAATCTCCTCCGTCTCCAATGCAGCTATACAAAAGGCCCAACAGTACCCTTTTGGGTCCTTGAAATACCCCCTCCTGAGATAATCTATACCAAGGATGCACGGGGCCTCTGAGGAAGGTTAGGTTTGAGGCATATTGAAGCAGCATTGGTAGGTTTGCCATGGAGATATGCTATTCCTAGTCCTTTGTGAACCCAACAGAACTGTGTTGGGACAGTCAACATCTGTAATCTTTTGTGAGCAGGGAAATGATCTCCTCCAGCTGCACCTTAAAGGCTGCTCTGAGTTGTTCTAACTCCATAATCAAATTCAAAAGATGTGGAGTGAGTGGTACTGAATATTTCTTAGGCTAGGAATTCTATTCTTAGGCGAATTTCTCACTTTGTAGCCTTTCCCTGTGCCCCCTGCAGTGTTGATCATGCCCTATTCTGACCTGGAAAAATAGTAGGAAGGTACACTTGTTTTAAGAAAGGTGATAAATTGTCATTTGTTGCATAGACTGATCTGAGCAAAAGTATATTCCCTTCTAATTACATACACAAGAAACTTAAGTCTCTGGCAACTCTGCAGTCTTTTGTATTTTATTTTTTGTGTAGTTTACTGAGATTTAAAAAAAATGTTGAAGATTTGCTTTTTAGTTACGTCTCATATGCCCTAATTTTTAATTATGAAATCCTTGGCATATCTTGTTACATAATTGGTCACATTTCAGAAACTATTGGAATATCCTGAACGCTTCTGTGCTGCTGGAATTTAGGACAAGTGTACCTATGTATGTGGAGTTCTAATATCTGCTTTACTGAATACAATAAGTGGCTTGTTCATGCTACTTCAAAACAGCGGGTTTGCTACGCTTGACAAGTAAGTGATTTATTTACTCATACCTGTTTTATTAAACACCATTTAGCTGGAGCAACATAAAACCAAAATCCTAGACTCTCTCTGAAAAGAATGTAATGTTTTATGTATCATGATGGGAATAAGAACTAGAAACCTTACATAGATACATATCTAGAAAAAGTTCATATAGATCATATAGATCCAGTGACACTAATTCGGGTAAAATCAGTCTTAAATGAGAATGGTCTGTAAAAGATCAGCTCCAGTCACAGGTTTCATGACAAGTGGGAAAATAAATTGTTCAAGATAAGATGCAACTTAGGGACAAAGTTCAGCTGCCTACCAGAATATATATAATTTTTATATATATATTTTGATATGTCACAGAGTAAGACAGTCCTATTTGATTTAAATTTTGTAAACTTAAAATGTTTGGCTAGAAAAATGGTAGGGAAGGGGTGTGTAAAAACTGTTAATTCTTGAGAAATGTAAATTTGACCTTGAAAAATGAATCCAGAGCAGGTTAGGAAAACACCTTTCTTGAATGCAATTTTAAATTACAATAGTGTACTGATGAATTTGTGATTACATTTGTTGTATGGACAAGCTGGAGTGTCCATAAATTCACCACTGATGGTCTGAAGGACAAAGAATCTAAAACATGAGCTACTGCAGAATACAAAATATACTACATAATATGCTGATAATGAGCAAAAAACCCATCAATAACAGTGACACAAAAAAAAAAAAAAACAAACAAAAAACAAAACCACCAAACACAGCGTAAGCAATCCCAGCACAAGAAGATTTGAAGGCTTGAATAGAGTGTGTAAGCAAAGAGTATGATTAAGGGTGTGTGGCTGCCACTTTGCAACACTTCAAGGGCTGTGCACCATAATTGGTACTGAAAGTCAACATTCGTAGAGTAGCTCACCATCATAGCTGTTAGGAACCTGATTTTGATCTATCATTCCCTGGCTACGCATTTGTATGTATACCTGCTTACTGCACATTTGATGCTGTAAAGAGATAATTGGATATGTAATCTGTGTCTGCATGCATGTAAATCGCCTATCACAATGTTGATTAATGAATGCAAAGTCAGCTTTTTTCAAAGCTATTGATCCACTGTAACTCAGCACCTGTGGATGCCAAACTAATGGTAAGCATGTATGTAACATGGATTTAAGTGTTCAATGTTAGAGAATACTGGCCAAGCAATAGATCAGCAGATAGAGAGCAGTTATACTATGCTGTTTGGTATTGCTTATTCCAACTAAAGTTAAGCTTGCCCTTAAGCACTTGATTCTCCCTTTAATTTAAGGCTTGGTTGTGTTATGCTTTCCTGTTCCCTGGCACAATATTTGATGGAAAAGCAGTGTTTTTTATCTCAAACAATACAGACACCTGAGACCTGGCCCTGAGCAAGTTGGTTTGCTTACACAAAGCAGCTTGGTGATGTGCAGAGGTGCTCCTGAGAGTCTTGACAGCATTGTAGCTCTTTCATCAGTCATAGCATTGCCTTTAGTCCTGTCTGCACAGCAGCACTACTTTGTTTATTTGTATCTCAGCTCAGAACAGAACTGTAGAGTTTGGATGCAAATGATTCCCCTTCATTTCAGCTAAGGAGATCTTAAGACCAAACAGTATGATCTTAATACAGGTTTGCAAGAAACAAAGTAGGAAGGAGAGAGAGAAGGCTGGTTTGCTGCAAAAGGCAAGAAGATGACCAAGGTATTATGATGGCTGGAAAATAGCATACGACACCATCTGTAATTTGGAGACTTTCTTGAAATCCTAGAGTTGCTTTCAGACAAAGTCTGGAATATCTGTATCAGCAATAGATTCAGCTGGGAACACATCAGACCTTCTGCAAATGTGCTTCATGCCTGATTTATATGTATTCAGCAAATCCAGCCTCTCCTGAGTGTGAGACTTAAGGTGTAGTATGCTTCACTACTGTTACCTACAGATCCTATACATATCAAGTTATCTGCAAACACAATGCAGTCAGTCTCTGCATAGACTTTCAGGCTGGTGCATTTCTTTTAATATATCCTATAGGATTCTTCTATCTGCAGGGTGTCTTGGGTAGCAATAGATTGTGCCTAAAGCAGTATGATGTAAATTAGATGAAAATGTTTAATGATCTGTCTTAGAAGAGTAGGATTTGCAGACTTGGGTAACTACAAATCTGGTTTTGAAAACTAGACATATATCAACGGAGCTGTATCACTGATGGTATCAGAGGATTTGACCCTATTAGTGTAAGCAATTTAATAAATTTTATTATGGTGCCTATAAGTGAATATACATATTCACACATCTTTAAAGGGACATGAGATAAATGTCTTTTTTAAAGAATTGTTTAAACATCTACGATTCCAAGTTATGTCACTCAGCTCTGTGGAAGCACAGCCAAACTAGTACTGTGTATTAAAAACTGGAAAATATTAGAATCATAGGATGATTCAGGTTGGAAGGGACATCAGGGGACCTGTAGCCTAACCTCCTGCTCAAAGTAGGGGCAGCTATGAGGTCAGACCAAGCTGGTCAGAGTTTAATCCAGTTGTTTTTTGAAAAACCCCAAGGATGGAGACTGCACAACCTCTCTGGGAAGCCTGTCCCAGTGCTTGGCTATCTTCATGGGGGAAAAAGTTTGTTCTTATATCCAGTCTGAACCTCTTGCATTTCAACTTATGCCTGTTGTCTTCCGTCATTTTTCAATGCACCTCTGAACAACCTGGCTCTGTTGTCTTGGTGACATTCTCGTAAGTACTTGGGGGCTGCTGTTAAGTTGCCCCAAAGCTGTCCCTTCTCCAGCTCCCTCATGCTCTCCTCACAGAGCAAGTACTCCAGCTCTGGACCAGCTGTGCTAAAATCAACCCACTTTATCAGCATCTTTCTTCTATACAGGAGTTCAAAACTGGACATGAGACTCTAGATGTGGCACTGAGAGGGGCATAACCACTCCTGTGGATCTCCTGGCTGTGCTTCTGTTAGAACAGCCAAGGATGCTCTCAGCTTTCTTTGCTGCCAGGGCACACTGCTGGCTCGTGCCCACCTTGCATCCACCAGCACTGCCAGGATACTTTCAGCAGAGCTGCTCCTCTGACGGTCAGGTCCCAGCCTGTATCATTGCAGGGGGCCCTTCCCTTCCAAGCACAGGACTTCGCATTCATTCTCGCTGAGGAACCTTGCTGAGGTTCCTGTTGCCCATTCCTTCATCCTGCCTCCTCTGGATGGCCATCCTGCCTTCAAGTGTATCAACTGATCCAGCAATTTGATGTCAACTGAAAATTTGATGAGAGCGCACTCCATTCACCACCTCTGGGTCATAGATAAAGTCATTAAACAGGACAGGTCCTAGGATAAACCCCTCCACTTGTCACTGGCCTCCAGGTAGGGAAAAGCCCATTAATTATCACCCTCTGAGTTTTATCAGATTTGGGTTTTTTTTTTAATCCAGTTAGATTTTTTAAATTTTTATTCATCCATTCAGACTGTAATGTTCTAACTGGGATATAAGAATAATGGAGGAGACAGTGATGAAAGCCTTGATTAAAATCAAGGTAAATTACCTCCGCCGGTCTAACCTCATTCATAAATCCATCTGTTTTACCACAGGTGGCAAACAGGTTTCTCAACCTGTTTGAGATGTAAACCTATTTACACTTGGTTAATACTGATTCTTCCCAAGCACTTTGTCCTTCATGTGCCCAGAATTATGTTTCAGAAGGACTTGCTCCTTGATTTTTCCTAGGTACCAAAGTGAAGCTGATTGGCCTGTAGTTCTCCAAAGTTGCCATATTGGCCTTTTTGAAGATGATTGCAATATTTGCCTTTCTCCAGTTCTCAGATCTCCATGACCTGTCAAAGATGACAGACAACAGCCTCTCAAGGATATCAACCATCTCACTCAGCACCTTTGGATGCAGCCTATCTGATCACATGAGTTTGCATGGGTTGAGTTGTCTGAAGTAAACCCTGACTTTATCCTCATCCAATGCTGTCTGTTCTTCTCTCTGAATTCTTTCACTGAGCACGGGTGTCTGGGAGACATTCTCAGCAAAGACTGAGGCAAAGGTGGCATTGAGCACCTCATCCTTACATATCTGCTGTCACTAAATCACTGACCCTTTTCAACTGTGCTTGTGTTGTCCCTGCTCAGCCTTTTACTACTATTGCAGCGCTAGAAGCTCTTCTTGTTGCCCTTGACATCCCTCACAGGTTTCAACTCCAGTGAGCTGCAGCTTTCCTAACAACATCCCTGCATGCCTGAGCAATGCTAAATTTCTCCTTAGTAGCCTCTCCCTGTTTCAACTTCTTGTATACTGCCCTTTTTTTCCACTGGAACTCCACCATGAGGTCCCTGTTTAGTCAGGCTGGCCTCCTGAGACATCTGCTTGTTTTCCTGGGAACCAGGATGGACTATTCTTGTGTTTAGCTGGTATCCTTCCCAGCCTTCTTGAACTCCTTTGCCCTGCAGAGCTGCCTCCTCCCATGTGATCCTATCTACCAGTTCCCTGGATAAGCCAAAAGCTGCTACCCTAAAGTACAGGATATAGACTCTGTTTCTTATCTCCCTCATTCTCTTCAGGAACCTGAACTTCACTAGTTCATGGTCATTCCAGACAAAGTTAACACTGATTATCACATTCTTAACCAGTTCTTCCTTGTTTGTGAACAGCTGATCCAGCTGTACATAACCCTGGTTGGTACCAGTGCTTGTATCAAGAAGTTATCCCTGACACCCTCCAGAAATCTTTCCTGCCACGGTGCCCTTTCAGAAGATGCCAGAGAGCTCCCCCATGAGAACAGGGGTCTGTCTGTGATCCAGAATTCCTTATTTCAAAAAAGTTTCATGCATTTCCTCACCCTGATCAGGTGAACTATAACAAGCTCCCACCACTGTGCCTCCCTTACTGGCCTCTCTTTTGATCCTAAGCTGTGAACTTTCAGCCAAACTGTTGTCTGTCCCACAGAAGGACTCACACACTTCTGAGCTACTCCTTCACCTCCCTCTTTCCTCACTTGTCCTCTTCTTGACCTGTCTTCCCTGAAGAGCTTGTATCCACCCACTGCAATAACCTACTTGTGTGATTTGTCCCACCACAGCTTAGTAATTGGAATGATGTCGTAGTTCTGTAACCACAGGCAGAGCTACAGTCATTGCTGTTTGTTTCCCAGGCTTGCGTGCATTTCTGTGCATATGACATGCCTGAGGTGGCTCCTCTTTCACCCTGTTTTATTATTGTGGAGGCCTCTCCTGTACCTGCTGCCTTGCACCCTTTGCTGCCCATCCCTGCCCACCACTTCTTTACTTGACCGTGCGTTGTAATTTCTCTCTGCAGTCATTCCTAGTTTGAAGTCCTCCTCACCAGGTTGGCCAGCCTGCTGGCACAGCTGTTCTTGCCAGCTTTGTCTTCAGCCCTCAAAGAGGGCCCTGTGATCAAAAAGCAAAGTTGCTTTTGAAGACATCAGCTACGTAAGCCCTTAATCAATTTCCTAAAACAACTTGGACCATATACTATAGTTTGCAAATTTTTCTGATGAACCAGCTATTCAATAAAAGCTGTGGCAATATCGTCATCCAAACCAGAAAGAACACTAGGGGTAATGAATTTCTCACCTATAGATTATGTGCTGATTTACTGTAGCTGAGGTTTTGGCCAACAAATCTCCATGCCACTCCCGGTAGATTAAAAATATATGCTTTAAAAATCTCCAAATAGTATGTCTATATGCATTTTTAGATGCAATAGGTACTGGAAAGTATTATAATTTCTCAGGACAGGTTTTAAATCTCACTGCGCTTTCTCTTTGAACTAAATTGCTGCTGCTGTTGGGTCACTATATTTCTTTCTTGTGGTTTGGGGAGGCAGAGCAAGAGGAGACTTGAGATACTGCTGTCATGTATATCCAACCCTGGCTGTGTTAATCCAATGCTGACTGCTGCTTTTTCTCCCCAGGAAGCACTTTTTAAAGTCTTTAAGTGCTATTGAGAGCAATAGGGTAAGTGTTCTGTGATGACTTTAAGGTCAGCAAGCAAAAGCAGAAATTTCTGGAAAAATTTGAGGGGAAAAAAACCTAACAAAAATCTGTCAAAGGAAGATTGTTTTCCTTTGCCTATTGGACAAAAGTACATTTGTACATTTTGCCTATGTAATGGGGTACCAAAGAGATATATCTATAAACAATAAAAGAATACACACCTATAGTTTACAATTACAACAAAATCATGCATTCGGGCAGATCCTTTGCAGCACTGAAATCCTTGCAATGTAGTTTTAAAAGACTTCTTTTTCAAGAAGAAAGGTTTGACAGATTTTACATTTCTAGTATTCCAGCTGAGGCTCTATTAGAGTGCACTAGAAACTGGTACATCTAGCAAGGAAGAGAATTTATAGGAAAAAAATTAAAAATACAAAGAAGGCTGGCTGTTTCCCCCCCCCCTTGTAATTTGAGTATACTGGGACAACCTCTGTTCAGATTTGTCCCTGTGCAGGTTAATTCTGGTTACACAGGTAAATTGAAAGCAGAATTTGAGCAGTTATTCTTCAGTGTGTATATACTGCTGTAGTGATTCAGAGGCAAGATTTTATTTCTGTGACTGAGAGATGGTGCAGCTTTCTCTGGAGTAGGGCATCAAAACTTTTACAACTTCTCACTTCTTATATTAGCAGCCTTTTCCTTCTAAAAGATTTCAGTAAGAATTTCATCTGTTCACAAATGAGTAGCAGGTAGATTCAAGGATTACAAATAAATGTCTTTAGGCATACCTGATTCCTTTCCCTTTCCACAGTTGTAGTGTGAAAGCAAGGGCTAGAAGCTGTAAGAGTCTGCAAAGACTGCCATGCTTCTGTTGCTCAGAGGCAGAGGTCTCTCACTGAGGCATGATATCTGATCCTAGCTTTTTCTACAGTAAATCTGTACTCTCACAAAGGTAGTAATACATCTTTGGAGTTGGAGTACGTCTCCTCCATGTCGGACTGTACATTTTAAGTTGCTCAGGTTTTAAAATAGGTTCTCCTGTCTGATCTTCTGCAGAGTGTACTGCAGGCCAGAGCCCTGCACCATACACTGCAAACAAACCTTTTATCAAGCCATGTGAAGATACAGGAACTAGTTCTAAATTATTTGAGTAAGGTACCAGTGTCCTGATCCAATATCGGGGAGGGTTGTTAAATGATCCCGAAAGCGAGATTAAGACACAAACGAGGTCAGATGCTGTACAACCTTACAACTTTTATTCCCTACAATAACCAATAGCTGCGATAGAACAGAGGGAGGACGGAGAAAAAGAGGCAGACCTAAGCAAGCGAACGGAAGAGAGGTAGCGAGACTAGTTACCACCACCACGAAGCCAGCAACGTCCTGCTGAGTTGGTTCCGATGCCGGTGATGGAGGGTCGGGTTCCTCTGCTGCCAGTCACGTGTCTCTCCTTCAGAGCCAGGTGTCACAGTCCTTCCGATGTTTTCCAGGTTCGGGTCTTCCGTCTGTGAGAGGGGAGCACGCAGTTCTCTTATTGTCCCAGTCCCCAAAATTTTTTGGAAAAGTCCACCCATTTCCACCGAGCTCATTACCCTATCGGGCAAGCACAGCTTGGCAGGCGCGGGTGTGGTGGTTTATTCGGGGATGTCTTGTGCGTACTCCCCTACAACAGCAGGGTATTGGGGCAGCAGCACCGTGAGTCAGCAATTCAGCACAGTCCCTCACAACCAGTCACATATCAGATAACTTGCTTACCATCTCTGCGCAGTGCTGCTTTGTTTATAGTAGCAATATCCTTTGAGGGAGAAGGGAGTCTGCTCATTTCCATGCTGTCCTGGTTTCAGCTGGGATAGAGTTAATTGTCTTCCTAGTAGCTGGTACAGTGCTGTGTTTTGAGTTCAGTATGTGAAGAATGTTGATAACACTGATGTTTTCAGTTGTTGCTCAGTAGTGTTTAGACTAAAGTCAAGGATTTTTCAGTTTCTCATGCCCAGCCAGCGAGAAAGCTGGAGGGGCACAAGAAGTTGGCACAGGACACAACCAGGGCACCTGATCCAAACTGGCCAACGGGTATTCCATACCATGGGACGTCCCATCTAGTATAGGAACGGGGAAGTGGGGGCGGGGAATCACCACTCGGGGACTGGCTGGGTGTTGGTCGGCGGGTGGTGAGCAATTGCCCTGAGCATCATTTGTATATTCCAATCCTTTTGTTATTGCTGTTGTCATTTTATTAGTGTTATCATTACCATTATTAGTTTCTTCTTTTCTGTTTTATTAAACCCTTCTTATCTCAACCCAAGGGTTTTGCTTCTTTTCCTGATTTCCTCCCCCATCCCACGGGGTGGGGGGGGGAGTGAGTGAGCGGCTGCGTGGTGCTTAGTTGCTGGCTGGGGTTAAACCACAACACATGCTGAGAAAAATACCAGAATTTGTCTCTCAACAGATATTGCAGATTTGGCACTTAATGACATTTCTCTTGATTGTGAGAGACTGAAGGAGTTAATGTCTCAAACATTGTGGTGGGGCAAGTTCTGCTTAATGACTAACTGCATAACAGCGAACCCTGTCTAGCAAGGAACCCCTGGTGAAAAGAAGCCCATCAGCAACAGGAGAGGGTGGGTGTGCAGGAGGGTGTACAGCTCCCTGTTCTGTTGTGCTGTTCTGATGTGCTGAACAGGGCAGCTCACCATGGATGGTGAAAGATCAGGTCTGCAGGGAAGGGGAAGCTACTCCCCGAACGACCACCAAGCCCGCTGGCCCAAAGGCTACCTCATTAGCATAATGAGTTCGAGTGCCCGCCCAAAGGAGGCAAGGATGATAAAAGGACACATACTGAAGCACGTGTGCCCAAGTCCACTGGAACCAGATGCCCGGGCTGACTGGACCAGCACTGGACACAGGACCAGTGAAATCTTTCTCCTCTCTCTCTGTTTCTCTCCTCCCCCCCCCCCCCTAATCCTTACACCTCATCCTTTTAGACATAAAACCATTGACCAAGTCTAGGACTAGGAGTGGATCCAGCCGCCCCTGGGCTCCTCTCTGAGAAGGAGTCTAGAATGCAAGGGGGTCTGCTCTGAACCTCGTGACTCAATGGGAGGGCTCTCCTTATTGTCTTCCCTAAACTGATCCCCAAGTAAGCAAGGCCTGTAGGATATGTTTGGTGATGTGTGGTTAAGCACGTTACACAGTTTACTGACATAGTTGCATGCCAATTTTTGATGTGAGCAAATAAAAATTGACTTTTGTGAGTTAAAGGATCCCTGCTGTCATTTCACCTTAATCCTGACCTGGGAATCAGCAAACCTGAGTCATCGTCCTGAGAAATCGGGACGTGACAATGATAGTAAAAGAAACTTCAAACACTGAGAGAGCTGGGAGACCTGATTGTGGAAACACCCCCCTTTTTTTTTCATCCTTAAGGTAAACTTCAGTAGTAGTTTTCTTGTGGCGCTAGTGGCAACTATGTTTTGGAAAAACAATAAAGAACAAGAATAAGGTCATATTTCTCTCCTTTTGAGAGCTGAATATTAATTCACTTTGGTCACTTAACTGCATTTCTTTATAGCCTTCCAGTTGTGTGGTCATTTAAGCCTAATCAAATTGTCCAGTTTCTCAATTTTGACCAGAATGAGCTTTGCTTAAGCCTTATGTGAGTCTGTGTAAATGCTAACTTTTCATTTATTTATTTATTTATTTTAAGGTTAAACAGTATGAACTTCCCAGGTCTTTTAACTTGCGCTGCTGCATGGGGTGTAGGGAGTAGTTAATTCTGTAAGCCAGATGTGGAGTTTGAAGAGGTTGCAGTACCATTGCTGCCAAAGGATGATTTTTACATAGATGAAGAACTCCTCTGGCATTCTAAATAATTCTTAAAATAATATTAGTGTAAAGGAAACTAATGTGTCTTCACATTTTAATCTTGCATTTTCCTGTCCTGTTACAGCATGATTTTTAAAAACTGCTGCATGACTCTAAGTTCTTTAAACTAAAATAATACTAACTTGTATTCAGTGAAATATTTGCTATGCACATTAGCTTCATGAATATCAATCTAGTTTTTAAATTTAATTTTAAAGAGAAATAGTATGAAATGAAATTATTAGTATATTACAGATTAACTTGCAATGATCCTAATGACTCCAAAATGAAGTCCTATTGATACCCAATTGCTTTCTGCAATGGAATATGAAGGTGAAGAAACACCGGGTTTTAATTTCTTGGGGGAAAAAAATTTTGTCTTTTCATTGCTATCAGAGGATATAGCAGAAGTTCTAATTATAACACTGATGCTAAAAGTTGTAGCTAGAAGATTCAATAAAACAGACATCTCCAGATACTCCAGGACCTCAAACATCGCCTGGTGAGAACTCACATATTACTGTATTCTTCAAGTATTTTCCACTATTTTCTGTTTTGTACTTGTGTTCAGAAAGTATATGGTTTGAAATACCACAAACCCTTGGAAACTTGTTTGCAAATGCTTTTTGTTTGTTTTGCTACACATTTTTGTCTGTATGAATCTCCACTATCAGGAGTGCACAACAAGATAAATGCCTGTCACTGATTTCAACAGGAGTTAAATACATGACTATCTTTAAAAACAATGTAATGGGCTGTTCACATGTCTGAATAAACCCAGTAACAGTCTGTTCTAGTGCTTATAACCTACATAATTCTATGAGTCCAGCTATGTGTTTCCTGAGGCACAGAGTTTTGGAGTTTAGTTGGTAAGTTTATTGCAATTTGGAGAAAAGAAAGCCTAACTTTTTTTATTTTTTTTCCTTTTCCAATTTTTCCTGCTGAATGTTTACTCAGCAGAAGACTTGCAGCTGAAGATTTCTGAGGAGTAATTGTGGTTAGGCATAGATTATTTTTCATCACTCTCTTGGAGAAACAGTATCAAAAGCATTAAGTATCAATAAGAACTTCCTGAAGCAAAGCTTTTTACTGTGCTGGTTAAAAAATAGTACTGTTGAGGGCTGGGGGTTTTTGTGGTTTTTTCTGGGTTTGTGTGTGTGTGTTTGGTATGGTTTGGGGTTTTTTAGAGAGAGAAAGAGACTTTCAACTCAGTATTCTGCTTCCAGTAGTTGTTAGTGTGTCTGTTTCAGTAAGAGAGCAGGAGAAACAAACAGATATATCTTTTACTTATGTTATTCCTAACTTATGACATTCATAAAAAGTATCAATCTAGAAATCTTCTGCTTTTTTTATTCTTTATGTGAGCCAGATTCATGGGGTACATCCCACAAATCAAACTCCTCTGACAATAACTTGAGCAGTTTGATGCACTGTGAGAAAACACACCATCTTCCATATATCTTGAACCTACTGCATGATAATTTCATATGATGCTTTATAGACCATTTATTACGAGAAACTGATAGTTTTCACCACTTCTCTTCATGCTATTCATGACTTCATATGGGCCACCGTCAAACCTCTCAGTTCTCTTCTCTAGGCTGAAGTCCCATCTTATTTATTCTATAACTTTGATCACCCTACTCAGCATCTCTTCCAGTATTTATATCCTTTTTAATATAGAGGGGTGGAGGTCAGAACTGTGCAAAGTATTCATGATGCACCTGCATCTTAATTTAAGCAGCAGAATGTATTCTGTTTCATTATCCTCCCTTAATTCTAAGCCTTCATTCTGTGTTTTTTTTCTGAGTGCCACTGAACGGAAACCTCTGGAAGCTTCAGATCCCATCACTGTGTAAGGAAAGACAAGATGTATTATTTCTGAGTGTTGCTAAATTGTATTTCATCTGCAGTGACTCAATATAGAAAAATTATTCTGTAACTTTCAGATGTGACTTTCTCAGTCCATGACTAACCAAACTTTCACCTTTATTTCTTTCTGAATGCTTATTTTGACTAGCTGAGTTTTCTTTGGAACTGAAAAGTGCTGTTTTGCTCTTATATTAATATGTAATAATGTATCTAGCCGATACATTATAGCACCTCATGGGAGTTATAGTTTGAATGCCTTGTTCTCCAGGCGGCACTTTTACATCATTTCCCTCGATCAATTCTATGGTCTCCTAAATGAGCACATCACGCTAGCTGTATCATTAATTAGCCGTTATCATTGTACTGATGACACATAAACACAATCAGAATATTCAACAGGGGCATCCAAACTGATTGGAAACAAGCTTAACTTACCAGGGCTGGGCAAAAGATGATTCCTTCTTTCTTGTATATATGAAACACTGTCAACTGTACTTCAGAAGGACCTGGGGCATTTGTACATTTTCCTTTTATCTCTACATAAGGCACAGATTAGAGCAAGAAGAAATGCACTGCTTGTTATTATAGGGTTGTACCCAGCATGTGGTTTGTTCTTTATCATACCCAGCAGCTTTTCAATCCTTTCTGTAATTCAGGATTTTTAAAATTTTTTTTATCAGCATAGCACCAGATTATTCTAAATTCAAGGCATACATCTTGTTCTACCACCTATAAGGACCCTTTTAATATTCAAAGTCATATTTAGAATTATGTGTGAGAGAGTCTACCATGATTTCACGCTCCTAAAGATAAGGGTGGCAACATGATGCCTGTCAGATGCTCAGAGGTCAGACTGAAAAAGAATATGAAATCACCTATTGTTCTGGGGCTCTCTTCTAGTTCAGAACAAGGTGGCAAAAGCTAAGTAGGTGCCAAGCTGATTCCAGGAACTGTCAGAAAAAGGAGACGAACTAAGATTAAAAAAAATGCTCTGACTTTTGTTCTAGCAACTTATGTGAGATAGGAGGCTAGAGAGAAACTGAAGCAAGTTTGGTAGTTACCCTGTTTTCTAACTCTGATCACCATACCCTGCCACATTAAGTGATATATTATCAAATACATATTCAACTAACTTAGAACAGAATACTACCACTATAATTTCACCTCAGTTAGAATCAGCTTCATTCTGGAATCACGTAATACAGTTACTATAAAAGAAGAAAAAGCATCAGGAAGATGGCTTATCCCAACTAGACTCAGTACAAGTTATAAAACCTGCAAGTTCTTTTGGAAGAAGTGGAGGTGTACACTTGTGTGGGGAAAAGATAGACTCCAGTATTAGAGATTCCATTCATGGGATTTTCTGTAGGTGCTCGAAATCCATGAGAGGTAAGTAATAGAGACAGCAATTTTTTTCCTCTTGCTCTAGTCTATTCTTCCTTCTCTGACTCTCCACAGGATTGGGAAAAACTCAGTGATTCATTCTTGTTTAAGTTGCTTTCTCCACTGAGTTTGCTGTAAAATTTACCAAAGGAGGAGTAAACGTTGTATACTAAACCTGCTTTTATGCTACTTTCTTACCTCTGCAATATTCTGGAAAGCCGTGATAGCTGGAAGGTCTAGATTTTATTTCTTTTTTCTTTTTCTTTTTTTTTTTCCTTTATTCATTATTATAGTGTAAACATGAAGAAGTTGGTTGCATTGCTGAAAATAGAATAGAAATATGAAAACTCTATCTTGGCTATCTTGATCTTTCCAAACTTGCCTTCTCCTACAGTGAATGCTGTAGAAGCCTGCTGAAATTTGCTTTAGTAAGCTTACAAAGAAGGAATACTAAGATATAAATATTTTTAACCATTAATTAAATCTTTAAAAACACCACCTTAAATAGAATCACATGCCTTATAATTAGCAAGAATCCTTTCTTAGAAATTACAGTACCATACTGTAGATAGCTACAAATTATGCAGTAATATCTCCCTATTTTAGGATCCTTAAATCAGTTTGAAAGTCCTAAAGGAATTTATTTCTAACATTTTCTGTGCCAATTACATTATACTTATTTGCTGTTCTTTGTTCCCTCTTCTCCCAGAGGCTATTCCACACCACTACAGAATAGGTATTTTACATTTTTTTTTCCTGGTTTCTTGGTAAGTATATCTAAGTCTTTAAATCAGCCATACTTGCTTTAGAAGAAATAGCTGTATGAACCCACTGACTGGAATCCTACCATTTCACTAAGCAATATACTAAGTATTCTTGTCCAACTTCGGTGTTGCTTTCTTCTTTTGCATAAGCTAGATGATTTGCACATTTATGAACTATTAAGCATCTTCTATACACTCCCCTCAGGAGGCTCAATAAAGACATGAAATTATTTCTGCCTAGGTCACATTTATTAATTTCAGTCTCTGCATAAGATTACATTTTGATGCAGTGCAGGAGGGAGAAATGAAGCCAGGGTTAAAGGGGAGCATAAATTGTTAGCTTTCACCAGTTTATATTATCCTCTCTTACCACTCTGTGTGGTTCAGGAAATTTATTTTATCTTCCTGTAATCACCTTCCTGGATGCAGCTGGTAAACAAGAAGAATGCAGATAAAAGACAAAATAAACAAACATAAGGTCATGCCTTGCATACTACATCTAGTATAAAATAAACATGAAAGCTTGATTGAAGTTACTCATTAAAATACTGCTACTGCTGAAAGAGGTTGAGGGGTAGCTCATTCAAGTGTGATGTGGGAGAACTGGGGTCAGCTGGTGGGTTGAATTCTCTCCATAGGCATGCAGATTCAGACCTCTGCTTATGGAAGGCAGAATCTTCCTTGACACATTCATTAGAGAAGACGAGGCAATGTTAACTGAAAGCACAGTCAGAGAAAGAAATTTGCAATGTAAAGTTTATTTAAAAAAAAAAAAGAAAAAAAGTTCTGGCCAGCCCATATTCACAAAAATCAAAGCCTAATCTGTAACTAAGGTCAAAAAGATAGAAACAGCGCTTTCTGTGGTGTTCAGCGGGAAACTGTACACAATGATTTGCAAAGTCTTTGTAGCAATACTGTATTTTATAGAAAACATCACGGAGGAGGGTGAGTTTTAACTTTCAGTCCCTCTCCCCACAAACATATTTTTCACATATTACAACTGATGCAAATCCCAACTTAATGGCTGTTCTGGAACCTCTTTTTTTAAAACAAACAAAAAAAGCACTGTGATCCAGAGAGCTAAGGAATAAACTCTTTCTGCTTCTTAGATGTTCCGTCTTGAGGAGGGTTTGCTCTTGATCTGCAGTTATGCTGAGATGGATAATTTGATTCACAGCTAGAAAGAACTGGAGGGGTTTGGTTTTGGGTTTTTTTTAAATTTTGCTCTGAAATGTTACATTAATTGTGGTGTTCTTTTCAGCATAGATGCTTCACTGACATTTTAGGATTTGTTAATATTTCTAAATTTCTTGGAAAAAATAACAACCTCGCTGATAATTAGAAAATTGCCATTCCATAATGGAAATACCTGAGCTTTTACTTAAGACTTATTATTCCCCTTAATATGAAGGTCTTAAACACACCTTAATAAGAAGCCCTTTTGAACAGTAATTGGAAACAATTGCTATCATTACAAGTACGTTATTTCTACCACAAAAATAGCTGTATGCTGTCCTGAGTGACAATAACCTCTGCTGAATTTTACTCTGTAGACAGGTAAAACCTCAGCTACATCAGCAGCTGAAGATGTGGCCAGTTACAAAGGCAGTTTCATCTTTGCCATGCAAAATATAGGTTAAATATGCAAACTAGCATGTGATTTTAATCCAGTAAAAGTGGAATAGTCTTTCAGAGAAAGTACACTGGCAAATGGGCAACCAGTTGAACATGTTATATTTTAATTTGCAGAGACAAAAATGACAAGCAATTTATTTACATAAAACTGTACAAAAGCAAATTAAATTATGTAAATATTTCATAAATAGAGGTGGACTAGCGTTTAATACATTTTGCCATGTTTAGCATAGTTGCGTGCATAGTGACTCATAATAAACAATGATAAATTGTTCTCTGCTTCACTATCAACATCCAAGTTGCAGAACAATAGTCAATGATTAATATTACAAACAGATCGTACCACACTGAATGCAAGTGCTTTAAAATTTAGGAAAAAGTTGTCTGAAAGCATACCCCAGGTAGCTGGTGAATGTTGTCTTCCTCCTCATGTTTATGCTCTTCAGTCTGTAATACAACTTAACTAATGGACTTTCATTTCTATTGCTATTTCATCTGCTTCATTCCTTAAGGAAACACTGTATATTTATCACCAATGAAACAAAAAGAAAAATATTTCATTGTTCAAATTCCTTACAAGTGTTTGGTGATGGCTGGATTTATGGCAACGTCTTTATCCATATTCTTTGTTTTCCTGCTTGACAACTTCCTAGGGTAGCCTTTCAGCCAATCATTTCAATCCCATTTAAGTTCTTCCCCCGCATAAAAATAACGTTTAACTTTTTTTCCTGAAACTCAGGCAGCAGGCCAGTCAGAAACCATATTGAATAAACATAGTGGATCTGAGATCCAGAATGAGCATTAGATTTTAGACCAAAGCTATTGAATTTTCTAATACATATAAGTTAATATATAACGCATCAATCTATAAAGGTGCCCTAATGTAAAATACATGCAAAGCTCATTTGAGTTTCCCATGGAAGGAAATAAAAGGATGATTTCTATACTGTACAACTGAAATGTGATGACGGCTAAAAGCAATTAAAAGAAATTAATTGTCGATTTTCCTGGCAATGTGAACTGGTGACATTTTGCTAAATAACTATAATATAGACTGATCATAGTTTTCCAGGCAGCAGAATTAAAAACAAATTAAAACAACCCCAAACCCCACACAAATAGTAATAAAAAAAATCCTCAAGAGCTACTAAACCACAGCCTTGTGTTAATAATGCTTAAGACTGGTCCATTAACTGAGTTTGGCAAAAGGCTTGTTTTTAAATATATTATTTATAATTTCTCAGAAAATAAACACAGGTAAATATACAGGTTCAAAAAAGTTGGGAATAGCCCCTTATCCCTCAGTGTCCAAACCCAACTACCACTTTACCATAATAATAGGTATAAAAGGCACAGTTGCATATTTTGCATTCACCCTAATTATTTTTTATAGTTTTATTTGTTTATTTTATACAAAAGCACTCTATTTATGGAGTGGCACCAGATTTAACCTATTTCAAATAAAGAGGAAAAATACAAACACAAAATATATTTGTGTGTCATGCCAGGTCAGAAGAGTAATCAGCATATTAATAGTGGCTAGTTCCACTAGAATTACTGTGAATACTTACAGTAGATAGAATTTTTAAAAAATTCTTTCACACCCATTTTAGATCTAAGGAGATGCACACAAGTAAAGTATTTAATGACTGTCTTATGTGGTGCAAAAATTGGTGAGTGACTGCTGATCCATTTAATCTGAAGGTCTTCTATGACCTGTATTATTAGCCTTGTAGAAAAAGGGTCTAAGAATATATGGAACCAAGCTACCTAATTTATTTTTTTGTGTGTAATATTAAATAAAATCTTATTAAAGGAAATTCTGTTGAACATTTGTGTTATGCAATTGTGTATCCTGTTGAAACGTGCAAGAAAAATGTGTATACATTACATAAGCATTTTTAGAAGCATTTTTAAACAGGTACTTACAGATTATACAAAGCAGTAACTGCTGTATGCAGTCTCATAACAAAGTAGCAGTTTGCATCTCTCCATGTTATTTAAATAAAAATGTTCAATCATTATTAATCTTTGATTTGAATATTTTCTTTCTAAAATGTGCCCATTCATCATAACTGCTATACACAAACTAATGTTACTTGAAGACAGTAAACTCGAGAGAGGAGAACAAAATGGCCAATAATGGCACATCCCACTATATGGAAAAGTGAATTCAAAAAAGAAATGTGATGAGTTGTATTGATTTACCAACCTCTACTTTAGGCTGTTTAAGGTTATTTCTATGCAATTCTTCAAAGCAAGAAACTACCCAAAGCTACATTGTGACTACAGTATACTAGAAAGCCATCTAGCCATGCCTTAATGCCAGGTTAAATAGCCAGGGATTTGAATGCTTTCCCCCTCCTCGAGCTGTCCTTGCTATGTAGTTCGATTGTCGCTTTTGTCTGAATGTCTGAGCTCAGTCTGTTGTTATTACTACTTCAGCTACAAAGCAACTGGTTGAAGTTCTGCACGTTTTGTTGCTTTTATTGCACAAAAACCTGTTTCATTTCCTCTTCCTTTCAAGAAGCACTCACTGTGAGAATCGTTACAGCCCAGAGCTCTTGCATATCACAGTAGCTTGGACTCCTTTTGACTCATCTTGACCTGCTAAGTGAGTATCATACCACTGTTTATCAGACTATTTTCTACCTAGCCTAAATGTTCTGAGTCTTGACATCATTTAGTATTGCACTTCTCTTGGTTTTAATGCACTTGTGTTTCAAGAAAACCTTCATTATATCTTTGACATAATTGAAGCAATTGGTAATCTGCAACACTGATGACAAAAGACTTAGCAGTCATTCCTTGCACTCTGAAAAGAAGGGTTTGTATTTGACTTGCAATATTCTCTTGTCACTGCATCATCCCATTGTCCACTTTCCATCCCACCAAGCATTCTCATTAATGTAGCCTTTTATTATTACTACCAGTTTTTAAATTTTGATTTAAAAAATTCCCTGGAACTGGCATATGCAGCATGGCATATGCAGCATATTATATGCAGCATCTGCTGCAACTTACCATGTCATTACAAAAAACCCACATCAGTTCCTTTGGGCATTTAACTGAACCAACCGCGCTGGGGAAAAAAAAAATTATGTCATCTGGGCTTGTGAACTGTGCTGCTGTGCAAAATGTAACGGAAGGTGTGTTATGAGTACATGTGTGTATTTGTGAAAATATTAGTTTTCTATGCCAAGCCCCAATACTTAGCAGTTCCCCTGATCCATTGCGTGATCTTTGGCCTTTTTGTTATTACGATCTTCCCATCTGGATGTTAGTCTTGCCCAAAATAATGATTTCAACAGTTTATCATTACTATCCTACTATATATGTGTTACTAATTGTGTTTACATTGAAGTAATCATTACAGAGAACGAGAGAGAAGGAGAGAAAGAGACACAGCAAGAACATGTTTGTTCTATGGATAAAACAGAACCACAGTTCATGAATCTTAGGAAAGTATGCCACGTTTTTGACTGCAGTCTCAGGCTGAACGTATTTCTGTTGCTTCCAGCCTCAGATGAGAGGTGAGAATATTAAAGCTGTGGTCTTCACAAAGTGCCTATTAATGATTATTCCTTTATATTTATCTCTATATCTGTATGGTTTCTGAAGGATTGTCTCTGGTGGGGATCAGCAATATTCAGATGATATGTTTTGAATACATTTTCCCTGACCTGTTATCCTCAACAAGCCAGATGACAATCAAACAAAATGAGTGGATTAACTCATGCTTCTGCAGAGGGGAAACAACAGTGTGTTGTGTTCTTCTTAATCAAGCTCGTTACTATGGGAGGAATTTGCAACCATAGATTTAGGAAAATAAAAATCAGTGAGGGGGAATTAGACATGCAAGTAACAACGTTTTCTACATTGTACAGTATAGTCAGGCAGACAGTATAATTAAATGCCTGCTATGGAGGCAGAAGTGGCAGGCAGATCTTTTGTCTCTTTGGTGGCCCCCTTTTTTTTGTTTATTTCGTATTATTTTTTGTTAAAATTCTTTTGCTTTTAAGACTTTTGCCCCTTTTTCTTTCTTAGAATATGAAAGAAATTTGTTGCTGCTTTTTAGCCTACAGGTAAACTTCTCTTCTAGTTAGAGTATTGACAGGAGATGGCTTGTATTCCCCTGTCTGCGTAAGGGGGATATCCTCTGGATTGCCTTCTTCGTTTTTGCTGAAACTAGCCGTGCTGAAGGTCTCATAGGATGAGGTCAACTTTTTGTTAAGGAGGTTTCTGTTGCGATCACCCATGAGGGAGGCTTCTCCATTGGCCAGCTTTTCCTGACTGCCCCGTTCATCGACAGGCATGAAAGTGGAGAGTTTTGGCTGGCTCTTCTGCTTTCTTTCAGGAGAAGTGCGAACTGGCATCCAGCAGGAGTCCGAGTGGCCATATTCATCACACTCGCGGGTACACTTCCCTGTGAGGGCTACATCTGGTAGAGGCCTTGAATCTGAAAGTAAAATAGAGTTGTCATTACAAATGAATAATATTGTAATGACTTACAGTGAAACTGAGAATCTTAAATTCACAAAAGGTATTTTTAAAGGTCTTGGCAAGAATGTTGCAGTAAGTTCCGCAGTAATAGCTTTTTTACATTGCATGTGCCCATAGGCAACAAGCGTGTCTGTACAGTTATCCTCAACCTCAAGAACTGAAAAATAAGACTATTAAGCCACTTCCTGTGCTTGTAAATCAATCTCAAAAGCATTTGGCACTAGGTACTGAATGAATTTTGATGTCTAAAAGAGTCAACCAAGCACTTAATTCCGTATTGCCAATTTTCTTGAAATTATTAAAAATACCTTTCTTTGAATTTTTTTTAAAGAATGCTGTGAATTTATGTGAAAGGAACCTGAGGCCCTGCGCCCTGCAAACACTTATGAACATGCTTGATGCCCTGCAAGTGAGCAGCTCTGTTACTGAAAATGGGACTCAATTTGCACAAAGTAAACCTCTGCTTGTATTTCTCAGGATTGGGCATTCATTGTTAGTACACAATATGTTACATGAATTGTACGATCAATGATGAGTCAGAGCATACAACCACCCTGCTATTGGTTATAAACTTAAATCTAACATGAAAGGATAAAGCTGTTCTGCGTGTGTTGTGTGTGTGTGGAGGGACAGGGAGAATCTGAGTGCTGCCTGAATAGATGCACTAATGTTTTATGTGTGACTTGTTGTGTTAGAAGGTGCTCTCTTCCAGATCACTGTGTCTAAGATTTCTAGCTACAGTACTTGTACGAGCTTTCACTGAAAACTAACAAAGTTCAGGGGACTGCAGGATTGACTCCTACCTGATAAAAACACAGGTAGTTTTTAATACTCCTATTTTGATACTTGCATTACAACTGAATTAAAAAACTACCTTAACTGTTTTAAGCACTGGATAAGATTCTGAAACCTTGCTTTTGTTCAGTTATACTGTACTTTATGGTCTACAAAAAATAACTGGAGCTGCCTACAAAGTAGCAACATGATAGTCAAACAACTGAAGTTGACAAAGAACAAAAATCAATATGTAAATTTTTTTGGTTTTTTTAATATGACTCTTATATGATATCACTTATTTGATGAAACTTTTACGTTTCTTTTATAAAAAATCAATTATCGTAAAAAGGAGCAAAAAGCTTCAACATAGAAACGTAGTCAGGTACTTCATATGGGCTGTGGCAACTTTCTACCTTCCCACTGCAACACTCGAATTCATGTGAACAGTAATTTTACCAGTAATAACCCATGCATTACAAAATATCTTTCAAAGGCCTATTCAGCCTTCATTTTGTTACTTCTATTTTGCATATTTTTTTCTCTGATTTTGGCTGCCAGATGACCTTCTCAAACAATGACAATTCCAACTGTGAAATTTTTATGAATTCATAAAAAAGACCATTGCTGAGGTTAAAAAACAAAACAAACAAGCAAACAAAACCCAACAAAAACCTAAAAATCCTTTTCCTCTTCCAGAATAAACGTTTTTAATTTAAAATATTTACAACAGGTGCTTGCAGAGCAAGCACATCTCATTTCAGCATCTGCGGATTTAATCCTGATAGAATTGTGAAAGCTCTTGAAAGTCAGATTTATGTTCATCCTGTCCTGATTTTTTCATGCATTTAAACATTCATTTAATTAGTAATTTGCTGCAGTATTTTAAAGAATATGCATATTATTTATTATTAACAATTGTCAATATTTTTATGGAATCTCCTGTATGCATTGTGAGTACTGTATAATATTTCATATGTCAATACATCAGTGATTTTAATGAGGAAAACAGCACTGATGTTTAGCTAACAGAGTAACTCTGTAGCTGAGATGTGTAAGGCTGGGAGGAGAGAACTGAGTGATTTCTTTATTCCCCCCCCCCCCCAGTTGTACTTTTTAAGGCTTTTGCACTTAGACTCAGCCACAATTTCCATATTTTTTCAATTAATAAGGCAAAGACTATGGACAGTTATCAGTCTATCAGTTTTCAGATGACTGTGTTCTGGAGATGTAGACAGAAGATCGGGACTGTAGCAGGAAAATTCTCTGTTTATCAGCTAAATCTGGTATTATTCTGGCACTCCCTAAATGTAAGAAGCATAATTAACTGCTGAGCTGCACCTGATGTGCTTTGATTTTTAAACAGAAAAATCCTCTTCATATTTTTACAACAGGGAAAATCCCCTTCCCACCTAAAGCTTAATAAACTCTTCAAACAGCACCTTATTTCCAAACAATGACCATTAGTATTATGCTTGCTACTAGTATTTCAATTATTACTCTGTCAGAATATTAGCAAATGCTTATCAAGGCAATATGTCCAACCTTTATTTAAAACATAGGAGTATGTGTTTATTGAAAAGGATTTTTTTGTTGTTGTTGTTTGGGTCTTTTTTTTCCAGATTGAAACAGTTAATGTTTTATTATATCTGATGGTTTCTTTTTAGCACAAACAAATCATGAGACAGCATTACTTGGGTTGATAAAAATTCTTCCCTCACTAGTGGTCCTTGAATCATGCACTTGAAAATTTACCATTTTGCATTGTAGTGCATCCCCTATTCAATTCTGGACAAATATTAGAATTTCTTATTGTAAAGCATGAGGACTTGCTGTACAATTCAGCCTTATACTGCTGTTTTATGGAGTAACAAAAGTTGCTGGGGGAGGGGAACCTCAATCCATCCCACCCCTACCAGCTGGATGCCAGTGCCAGCAATAGATGCTGGAGAGGGATCACAGGTCAGCAGGAGAGCACCTGAAGAGCAGCACAAAGGAACTCCAGACACTCCTGCCAGTAAGTCAGCTTCATCGGGGGCCCAACTTAAATGCCTCTATGCAAACGTACGTAGCATAGGGAATAAACAAGACGAGTTTGAGACATGCACGCAGCTGACTCACCCTGTTGGGTTATATGATAAACTTCATCTTCGCACCCACAAAAGCTCAGAGACACGCTGGCAGAATAACACCAGCCCACATAATACCCTGACAGGCTACTCCCAGACCCATCATAGAAGTCAGCCCATCAAAGGTCCATCCGCCAAGGCCCAGAGGAGCACAGGGGTGTACAGTGGCAGACAGGAAGCCAAATCAAGGACTCGGGAGGAACAACCACCTTCTCTGGGCCCTTCCAAGGGCTATTCTAACAGAGCCATAAGCCCCATTGTCCAGGTGTGAAACCCATCACCATGAGTCATTGGTAGTTGTTCTCCAGATCACCTTTCTGTCTAACAGGGGGATTGCTGCATTATGGGATATGGGCAAAAAGCAGTTTGGGATAGCATAGGACTTATTATGCAGTGTTTAGGGGAGGACCCAAAGGGAGGACAAGGGAGGGGTTTAGGTGATTTGTGGAGGAAGAAGAGTGGGAAAATAGAGAGATACGGGGATAAAAGGGCCAGCCACATGTAAATAATTTGCTGGCTAATAAGTTTGTCTGGTTGTGCCCCATGCCTGATCAGCACTGTCTGTCCTATCTTTTTATTAAATTCCTTTCTAACACTTTCCTGAGTATGGGCTCTCTGTCATGTGTCATGTGTGTGTCTGCGTATGCATATATATATATATAGGCATGTCCACTCTAACAGACTTCCATCCTGTCCAGCCAGAAAAGGGAACAGAATGGGGCCACTGGTGCTGTCTGTTCTTTTGAGCGCTCTGAGTGTCTGTGATCTTTGCAGCCAACTGTGTATATATTTGGTGTATGTGTGTGCTCTGTGTGTGTGCCTACTGGGAATACATCTTCATCTTTGCTGTTGGTTGGACTTGGGGACATGGAGCAGCAGCAGCAGCCTCATCTCCCTCAGGCTGTCAGATCCAGTGTGATATACTTTCCTCTAAAATACCCTTCAATTAATATTTGGCATGTACAGTTAATGTAGCCTTCTACTTCATTGCTTTCTTGCATCTGTTCTGAGTTTGATATCAGTACAGCATTTAAGCACACATTTAATCTAACCTGTTTTGAAACCCTTTGCATTTTAACTGCTTTTCTGTTTAAAAGATGGACATAACTTCAGCATTTGGTGGGGGGAAGACGTGCAGGGAAGGAGGGAATATTTTATGTGTGTGTGTGTGTTATATCAGAAGATGGGTAAAACACCTAGTGCTGTCAGGGCTAAACTATTACTGGTACCTAAACTAGTCAGTTAAGGAAAACTTGGGTACTTTCTAGACACTGCAGTAGATAACAGACTTAACCTTCATTTTCAATGAACTGCCACACCACTTTAGCTACAAAGTAATTAACTATATTTTTGCTAATTCCCTGAACAGATTGACCCTCTTTTGCAGAGTAGTGACTTTATGCTCCTCTTTTTACATTATCTAGCCCACGGAGTTATGAACAACCTCTGAATTTGAAGGGGAAAAAAAAAAAGTTACTGTTGTCCTCTAGCATAATTTACATCCAGACATATCTATCTCTAAGTGACATGCTTTAAGTACTTCTCAGTTTAAAAGTTAAACACTTTAGTAGTGACCACACTGCTAGCTGACACACTTAATGGAATATGACACAGCAAAGAATTATTTGTCAGCACAATTGGCAGATCATCAAGGAAGAGTACAACAGATTTCTACCACAGTTACATATCTGGAAACAGACTCAGGTGGTTAAAATGCCAGTTATTAACAAACAAATTTTATCACAATGCTAATTAGTGAGGAAGTGAACCTGGAGGGATGATATTTCTTGTCATACAGAAATTTGTAGATTTGGGGTTAGGTTTTAACTGTTTATACACAGGCTACTCAAATGTAAGCTTTTATTTGCATAAAATTATCTTCGTAGTTACAATGGAAGGTGTCATCTAAGTTACTTTCAACCATATCCTCTTAAAGTGCCTCTACATCAGAACTAGGTACTGCTTGACTATTTACAAAGCCATTGTAAACCCACTCCCTAAAATGCAGATATTCAGACAAGATTTTAGGTATATATGTAAATGGAGACTTCAGATGTGAATATTTATAAAGCAGATTTCACTTGCAACTGCTCAGACTTCATCTTAAAAAAAAAAATGGAAGAACACTAATTTACAAGGTCTCGCAATCTACTTTCTCAGTGCATTTGATACAAGCTTCCACCACTGATTTTCAAAGTTAGCTGATAATTTAAAAAAAAATTTTTTTATCATGTTTAATCCAACAAATCTTTAACCATTTATGGCTAATTTCTGAGACAGTGATAGCTTATGTTTTCCATAAAACTTTCTATAAAAGCATGCAAATGAATGGAGTTATTTATATATGCTAGTGTTTCTGCTGATTGTAGCTGACTGCTGCTTTAGGGCTAGAAGGATTGCTTGTTATCAAAAAAGGAAGGCATCTACCATGGCAGTGGGGAGAGGGGAAATATGATGTTCTTTATCTAATTTAAAGCCAAAAAAATTAACAACCAAAATATTCCACCCAAGAAATTTTTCAATATTTTCTCTTCTCCCATTCCTTACTGAAGGTCAAAATATTTCATCAAGTACAGGGAAAGTATTATGAACACAGTAGTCAACAAGTACCTGTTACAAGTTATGTGCTTTTTTGTACACACACACTGCAGAAACATAATCAAGGATGCACACTCACTCTGGCTCCGCTCCACACATCTTTTAACAACCATTCTTGTACAATGTATTTTATAGAAACCCAGTATTTGGAGAAAGATGCAACGATCTTTTCATTTTCTCATCTTTTGTAAATGACACACAAACCCTATGGTAACAGACTTCAGCTGTACTTAAGTAGTCAAAAGCTCTGTTCCACTTGTCCCTGGAGATGGAAAACCCTCCAAAGCAATACTGACACCCTGTCTAGATACAGTAATTGAAAATTCCCAGAAAGAACTCTGCCCAGAAAACCCTCCTAGCTGTAGACCTGCTCTTGGAGGAGTAAATGACCACAGCAGCCATACAGTACTACAGCAGCGCAACAGTACTTCTGTAAACCATGTAGCTTGGTCCACAGCATCTAAGGAGTCACTGGCAGATGAGTTCTAAATAGTATCTATGACAAATTGATGACTACATGCAGATTTTGCTGCCTTTCCCCATTGATGGGCCCATAACATCCCTGCATGGTTCCAGTTATTGAAGACCTGTAAAGAATGCCTGTGCAGTAGCTCCAGACTACTGTGAGAAAAGAAAAACGAATAGGAATTGTCATACAATGATAGAGACTGTGGTTTGGATGAGCCACTTTTCATCCCACCTTTTCCTACACTCTGTACACAAATATACTATATTCAGAGGACCACTCAAAATTCAAGTGAAAAACCAGCAAGACTATGTAATTAAACAAGAGTCCATTTACACAGCTTTTATATTAAATGGTTATTTGTTTTATGAGCTGTGTGACTGGAGACACAATAGAGCTCTTATAACAAGTATTGACTACATGATCAGAGAACAATAATGCAGAAACAGCTGAGAGGGTACATATTGTAGAAAATCACTGTTTAAGCTGGGGGGGGGGAGCTAAGCTATACTGATACATAGCTACAGCAGTACTGTCTTTGAAATTCCTACCTCCTAACTGCAGTAATTCAGGAACTGCACCCCAGTTAGTTAGTGCTGTGGCATATTCTGACATGCCAAGACTATTAAAATACTAAAACATGTTCGAAGGCATCAGCAATTTCTTTCTCTGCACCTTAGGCTAAATACAGTTAAACAGCAATTGAACATATCTCAAGAAGCATTTAGTGCCCCAAGGCTTGGACTGCTGTCATTCTGAATGTGGCATTATCGTGTACTGCAGAGATAGTGCATGCCATCTCTAAAACAGTCCTACTGAATAAAGTCAAACACAAATCCACTGTTTGAGATATGCCAAGTGAACTGAAGTAATGAATATATTAATTGCTTTTGGACTAGAATCTTTTCATGTATGTCATGCCCAATTCCAAAATTCTTTTCAGTGCTTAAGAAAATACTTCAGAGTACAGAAAGGCTTACATGTGTATTGATTGAATGATTAATTCTGTGAGAGGAGGTATGACAGAAGGATATAAAATAATGAATTCTGAACCTTTTTATTATTTTGTTATGCAAGGAAAAAGGGACATAGAATGAAAGTAAGAATTTTCAATACTTTACTTGAAAAATGGTAAAATAAAAATTCCCCTTAAACAATTCCTAATAACAGCAAGACTCACTCCTGTAGTATGTCAAAAGTCCAAGTACTTAGCTGGTTTCAAGAGAGACCAGAGTGGAATTTTTAAAGCAAACATGAGATGCTATATAGTCTTCTATCACTAAAACTAGTAAAAATAAAACAAACAAATAAAGCAATACTATAAGAAAATAGAAACAGGTAACTGATTCTTTAACATTTGAAGAAAGCTCCTGCTAGATGAATGGAAGCGAGTTAGCCAGAAGAAAAGGCAGCTGATGGAGAAAACCAGCTCTTTTCCTGCAGCTAAAAGGCTATAGTAAAGCAAGAGTGGGACCAATTTGTTTTGCATTCCCATAGTGGAAAGCACCAAAAGTAATGGCTTGATTGCAACAATGACAAATCAGATTAGAAATTAGAAAAAAAACTTTGAGGATAAAAGTAGTGATGGAAGGTTATAAAGTCTCCACCACTGGGAGGGCTTTACAAATGTCTAGAAAAACCTCTTCTGAGGGTAACATAAACATGGTTAATTCTACCTTGGGAAAGCAAGGATGCACTAAATGACCTCTAAAGGTTCCCTTCACCTCTGTAATTCTGTTAATATTATTAGTAACATTTCTGTATTTTGGCCTTGATCCAATCCTTAACTGTTTGTGGGTTCAGATTCTTGACTGATTCAGTAATAAATCAACCTCAGAAGTTGGACTTAGGTTCAGCTAAAAGTCTATTTTAGAATGACAACCTCCTTAAAATTTTATGTTAATAGTATTACCAAAAAAAACCCCCAAATGGTAGGACCATTTAAGACAGGTGTTTATCAAAGGAATACAGAAACAAAAAGCCAGTAATGCTTTAAAAGAAAACCAGAAAAACACTCTCAAGTTCCAACATGATGACCTAATGTTTATAAAATCTTCTTACCTGAGGCCCAACACATCCATTCCATTTTACAATTTCATCAAAAAGTTAAAGATTGAATACTGCCTCTACCTGTAGTGGTGCAAAACAAATATCATGCCTCTGAAGTCCACTAAACCTGAAACTGGTGTAAGAGAGACTCTGTAAAGTAGTAAATTTCAAGTGTTTACACAAATTTTAGTTTTGTTTCCCTTTGCATAATACCTGCCTCTGTTTTAGGGAGGAACAGAGTCAAATAAGATAAAGAATATATAATATTTTGATGTATTTAGTTTATTTAATTAAACAGACTATACCAGACTATATAGCTATTTAACATTATTCAGACATGTAACCAAAGAAATACTACCCAAGCAATAAAATTCCTGGCTTAGATTCCACAGTTATTTCTATATCACAATTGCCTCCAGCAGGTTAAGGTGCAATATTCTTTAACTGTTCCTCTAATTACAGAATAATTCCATAAAAAAGTTTCCTACCTAAATTAATGATTGTACCAGCCCTGTAGTATTGCATCTGTGATCTTCAAGGAATCAGTATTTCACAATTGACTTAAAGACTATTTATATGTAAAACAGACCTATGGCTTTTTTTTTTTTTCACACTAAATCTAGTTATACTCTTCCAGGCCCAAATCTTATCAATCAGTTGGTTGTCAGTGGAGCACCATAATATAGGTTGCATACAATATTATGTGTAAGTGAAATCAAATTCAACAGACTTAATTATAGACAAATACTAATTTAAAACACTGAAATTATAATATAAAAGGAAGCACATTAGAAACACATAGTTTTCTCTTGTTTTAATTGCATTTATCTTGTAGTTCAGACTTTATTATTTCATTTTCGTTCACAAGACCAATTGCATATATAAAATGAGGACTAAGAAGTACCAGCTTATGTGATACCAGTGCTCAGTAGTATACTAAATACATCATGCTGAACTTAAATTCCCTAGATTTTAATTTTCTAGATTTAAATGTAATTGCTACAAGATTCCTTGTAATCCTGTTAAATCCTTTGATAGCCTGATTTACTTCTATCACAGAAATGGCAACATATCCTTCAGAAAAGTAGGTCTTACTATGGCTTCCTGAAGTAGCATAGACATTAAGATGTAGGAAACATTTAAGCTGTCTAATTGTTCTGCCAATCTGATCTTAAAGTATTAATCTGTCACTCTGTCAAATTACATACCTTTATTTTCTTCAGTAAAATGTGTCAGTGCTTAACAAACCCTGAGCTGAAACAATTCGTGGAGCAATTAGAATGTCAGCTCTCCTAAAGATGACTTAAGAAAAGTCTGAATCAGGGCTCAAAAGTCAACATAATTTCCCTGATACTCATGCTAAAGTGACGGGACTGCAGGAGCTCTAAGGGAACAGAGTAGCTAGCAGCCATTATTAGCTCATCTCAGCTGTATTCTGTGCCTCCCCCTCATATTATTTCTTGGTGATAAGGATTTAATAATGTATTTTCTTTATTGGGAATGGACACCAGGTAGGAAAACTAGTGCTCTTGCCACAGAAGAGAAAAACAAGGTTACATGACTTCCCCTCATCTCCCTCCAATTTATGTCTATCATCTCATCCAAAAGGCAACTTCTTTCTGGAGATACTCCAAGTAATGTTTTCTAGGGGATATTAATGAATGCATTGCTTCCATTTAGAAACTAAAAGCACAATCCCAAAAGATGTTCAATGTCATTAGATCTCATGGATATCTCACAAGTATCTCAGAGGATATCCAGAATCAATAATGAAAGTTGAATATATAGAAAAAAATCAGTGACTTGACAGAGTTGCAAGCTGTTTTGTAAGCTTGATATTTATTGAAGTGATATAAAAATACACTAGATATATGACTAAAGGTTAGGTTCAAAGTGTGACTGATTAAAAAGACACCCCCCCACACACACATGGCTGCTTAGTTGTGTATCATAAGTAATGGGGGGGGAGCAACAAACAGCAAAACTGAACCACTTGTGACTATAGACAAGAGTTCAAACTAAAATAAAGTTCTGTCTGAATGCTTCTGTGTTTAAGAATTGGCTTTAAGGGAGAATACTGATTTCTTTCTTTCATATCTTTCAGTGAGTTACTTTTTTCTTACAGAATTCTTCTGCCACATGGGATAGTAACTTGAACTGATTATCTTGATAGAACCACTGCATTCCTGAAAATGAAATGCTTCATACAGTTTACTTCATGCAGCAACACATTGCTGGATTTTGGATCTTATTTCATTCCTGCATATACAGAACAAAGTATTATATAATAACATATATTAAATAGTAGCATTGCTTTCATAAAAAGGGAATTACTCGTGTACCCAAGAGGTTTTCTATGTGACTCCTGCAATGTTTATTTTGTTACAAGTCATAGACCCTCAGAGGTTAAACTTGAACAGTAACTGTAAAATGTGCTGAAGCTCTATTAATTTATATTATGTTATTTTCAAATGAGGGGAACAAGAAAGTTCTCCATGCTTTGCCTGCAAATTATCATCTAAATAGAGCTCAGCATGAAACAGAAACAAATAACTTGTGACTACTTGTCTTTTTTGTAGCTGTCAAGAAGAAGTTGTGTTGTAAGAAGAAATATAGCAATCATGTGAAGGATCCATTTAACCTTTTATATCGCATAAAGGGAACTTTATCCTACACAATGGAAAAAATACTCACTTATCTGTTCATGTCATACATGTTCCTCTCACAAATACACATATAAATTTGTAATTTTACTTACTTAATCATACTAGCAAGATCTGGGATGCTGAACCAAATTTAATTCAATTCAGTGAATTGAAAAGTACAAAGAATGCATTTTCATTCCTTTAGCAGAAGATCTACATGATGCAAGACCTAAATGAATGTTAACAACAGAAATAAAAAAAATTTTAAGATTATTATATTAATGCACATTTTTCCTGTTTGTATAAGTATACTCCAGAAGAAATGATGGTAAATTTTATAAAATACAGTGCTTATCTTCATTAATTGTGAAGCATAACAGAAGTATAAAATCATACAACTCAGGAGTAAATGGCAATACTTCCACTTGTCACAGGGAAAGGAAATTATTTACTGATTAACAAGTTACAGACTCTTGTCTTTTATTCCATGTCTGTGCCATGAGCCATAGTGACAGTCCAGTCTTTAGATCAATTATTTAGGAACCCTCAACTTTTCCTAAGAGGTAAAATCTACCCCGGAATTAATCCACCTGAGTAAGTTTGTAATTTTGTTATAAGTACTGATGCTTTCTCATTGAGATGGTGCAGGGGAGGGTGACGGTTGTTTGGGTTTTTTTGTTGTTACTGTAGTTTTTAGAGTAAGTTTGTGGAAAAGTCTTCAAACCTCAAAAAATGGAGAGGCAAATACAGAAAGATAATGAATCTCTCAGTGTGATTTATGTCCTGCTCAAAGGGATTTTTTTCATTAATTTTTTAATTGATTTTTCAGCTGTGTGTGCAGATTACAGCTAGTGAATTAATTACAAACATCAGCTCAGAATGGTTACACACTTATGACAGATTCATTTGGGTTACAGTCCATTAGTAATTAAGTATTAAGCACAGCACTAATTCCCCTTGTGCATGTACAGTAGATGGACTGTAATCATACACATGAATCATAGGGATGTTATACTAAAAGAGGTTACAGTATCACTGTTTATCTCAATATAGAATGGAAAAGTATAATGATTTTTTTTTTATATACTAATGGAAAGTATAGAAGAAGTTTGAATGAAACAAAACAGAAAAGACAGAAAGATCAAGTTTTACTTGCAAAGTCTAAGCCTGTCAGAAATAGCAGTCTCGATCCTTCTTGTGGGAGGGGGAATCTAATGGAGCCTGTAGTGTGTATCATAGTTTTTTGACCCCTGCCCTTGACCCTAAATATCCTATAGTGTTTCATTCACTCAACAGTTATAAGAGTTGACGAAGTAGAATTCTTACCTTATAAATAGAACTGTGTCTTCATGAAAGTTAAAGGCAAGATTGGACTTGAACAGGGATGGCTAAGCATATTAGTCAGGAGCTATCTCTCATCCCTTAGACGAAGATACTGGGTTTTTCGTTGCTTCACCAGCTACTAGGTAACATTTACTTCAGATTTCCTAAGCCACTTACTTGAATGGACAGTTGAGCATACCCCTCTACTGATTTCTTTAGATATTCCTCCAAAATATGTGAAGTATTTCCCAGTCCCAAAGTAAAAATGGAATAATTTTTGTCAGAAGTGACTCCAGTGGAAGTACTCTTTAATGAATCCATTCTCTTGGTTTAAGAATGTTTAATATTGCAATTTGTCTGCTCTTGTGTTTTGCAGCACAATATTAAAATCAGTCAGTACGCTTTTGCTTAACTTGGTTGCCAAAGTGTATACCCATACCCATAAAACTTTCAATCTCAGAAAATACTCCATTGTTCACCAGTTTGTGACACTTCCAGATTTCTTCAGAAGTGCAGTACATATGCTTTGGACTACTGCTTCATAGCCAACATCTACTTTTTCAAGAATGAATCAGACAATCTCCAGCTTGTTTCACTCATTTGAATACAAAGAAGTTTCTTACATTATTATTTTATGCTTTCATTCAGACTCCAGTATAATTGACAAAACATTTGAAACTGGACAATGTTAAGCTTGCTCCACTTGCAATGCATGACTAAATTCTTGACAATGCATAGGAGAAAACCCTAATTATATCTACTAGGGTAGCATAAAACCCAGTCAAGCAAAATCTATTAACAGGGAGGTTAAACAATTTTTTTTTTAAAGAGTACCTATACTGAATAAAATTAAGACATTAGTGTATTAAATGTATTGACTAAAGTATAGGGAAATAAAATAATCCTCTTGATTATTCCCAATGTAAATCCACAGAGTCATTTCTGCTAATCTACCCAATATCAGTTGCAGTGATCATAATCACTTAGCTGCTGTTGGATTGTTTTGAAAATCTAAACAAGACATGGAAAACCACTGGATAAGGGGTCAAATATAGGAGTTGGACAGAACATAAAGAAGTAGAAGATGAAAACAAGTTTATCAGACTGAATCAGACAGAAAAATACAAAACTTGCAGATTTTATCTGACTTAAAAGACAATTATTGTTAAAGGGGAAGGAGTAATTTGGTATTTTGGCAATTATTATTTCAGACAAGTTTTTATTAAATTGTTAATTTATTAAATGGTCATTGCCTACTCTTGCCCCCACAAAGTATCAAGGCTAGGTCATATGGTTCATACTTTGTGCAGACATCTTCCTGCCAGGACATTCAGAATATGATTTCCTAAATGAAAAAGATTCAGTAGGAAGTTGTTCTCTGCACAGTGTTTTAGTCTCTGGCTCCTTTCTGAGATCATAATAGAGATGCCAGTTAGGATTGTGGTTCTTGCGAATGTAAAGCATTATACACTAGAGTATATCTAATTTATTCATATAATAGATTCACTATCGGCTGGTACAATTAGTTTCTACTTGAGTCAACTTCGAAGCTGCAACTTGAGGCAAAAAATTGTGTACGCAAATATCAATTACCCGAGCCACCATAATTGTCAGAGGATGGAATCATTCCAGGAAAATTGTTCAAAGAGAATGGCATGCTCCTACCAGAGTTGAATGAAGTCCTACCAGAACCTGGGCATCACACCTGGATATTTCATGGTCCTTGTACAGGAGTGAGCAGCAGGGAGAGCTGATGAGTATATTTCATTCCCCTTTTTAAACAAAGCACCTCTGATAGTGATCCATTAAATTAGGCCTAGACTAAGCATAGTGGATAAACTCATAGTCCACAGTGGTGGACACCAGTGATTAGTTTATGAAACTTACACTTCAAGTTAATTAGTTTAATTGGACTGGTAAAGCATGACCATACACAGATATATTATGTTTCAAACCAGAGATGAGTGGCTGCCTAGATAAAATTGACAATTATCTGTTTACTTTTGTGTGATACCAGTAGAAAGTAAATGGAAGAATTAATATGTTCTCAAAACATTTGGACAAAAAAATGCTTATCAGCATTAAAATTAATATTGATTTTATTCTGCTCTTTGTGTGAAGGTATTTTGACAATCTTATTTTTTATTAGACTATTTATGTATACTCTCAAATCTCTTTCCCACAAGGTATGTGAAAACTCACTAAATATGTAGCAATGCAATAAACAGCTAAACAAACTCTCAGTGCATGCTTTACCCTACCATAGACACGAACTACAATTGCATACATCTTGAGCGTTGTTAAACTTATTTTGTGCTGCTGCAGAAGTATTTTATGGGGTTTTCTCTGTTTCTATTTAATGATGCTTTTAGTCACTGAAAGTAGAGGAGGTACAGAAAGAGGTCAAAATTGACAGCAAAACTGAATCAGGGCTTCTCATGCCAATGAAATAATGAAAAACAGCACTGTTCTTACAGCAACAATAATGAATATAAATAGACAAAAGGCTCTGAGCAGCTACTGGGAGAAAGAGAATAAGGCATCCATTTCAAGAAAAAAAATCTTTTCCTGCCATCACAGATAGCTTTGTGAACTGGATAAATTAGGATGCCCTTTAAACAGTTTTCATGGTTCAAGAAATGTCTGTGAGAGACAGGTCTCCCTTATTTTCCTTTAAGGAATCAGACTTAATAGGTTGAATTTTGCTGGTATTTTCTACACCTTTATGTCTCATGTCAGTCATTTCCAGATAAAATCTGTTATCTCACTTTTGACATAGTTCAATACTTAATATGAATGCTTTTTCCCCACCCTGGATTTATTGTCTCAAGCACACATATCCCTATCTCTCTATAGATAACATTAGCAGGCTGCAAGTAGCATCCAAATAATTGTCAACGGATAATACAGATTTGCCCAACTCTTCTACCTGGTTCAAAACTAAATCTAAAAGTAAATGTGTAACTCTGCATCAAAGTAATTTACTAGAATAGCTGTGTATATCTGATTTTCTTCCTTATAAAATGCCGGACACTGTATCCAAAGAAAGATTAAAGAAGCAAGTTTCTGATAGCTTGTACTAAACCCACAAGTTTAAAAGTCATTGGAGAGATGCCATATCAATTAAATTCCAAGAGATTACAAGATTTTTGTCTGTCACTAAGTGATTCTATGGACTTAATGTATTTTACACCACCATCTGTTCGAAACTCAGCAAAGAAATATCTTGCCTCTAGTTGAAACTATTTGAAAATAATTATATCTTCTTCTTCTGGAATAAAAAAATAACAATCTGTTACAATACTTATGAATCTCATCATCCTATAACAGAACAATTCTTCTTGTTAACTTATAACATTTTTATTCATAGGGACATTTTAATCTGAATTAATACTTACAGAAATACCTTAGATTTCAAATTTCAAGAGGTAGAACTGATGGAAATGGAAGAAAGAGCAGATCAGGAATAAAATTTCTTTGCTAATGTCACAAAAAGCAAGTATCATTTAACTTCTCTGTTGTTAGATTCTCTCATTTATTATACTTCAGTCTATGTAAATTTGTGTAGCTGTAGGCATCTCTTATTCTGTAAAACAAAGCTGATACGGTTTTCTACAATAATCTGTATTTTGAAAACTCCCTTAGGAATTTTAAAATTATTTTTCAGACCTCAGCTACAAAAACTTGCCAAAGGAGTGAGCAATGGCTCTAATTATAGGTGTCTGGGAGAATTTTTCACTGATTCAGTTTTACCTAATCTGTCTTTCAGGGAAAGGTAATATACACCTAAGGCATAGCTTTCACAAGGTACACTACATCATTAGCACATAGCATTTAGAAGTCTGGTCAATCTAACTTCATTTAAATTTCTAGAAAGCACATATTCAGAGACTGACCTCATACCGCTTTGATGTCCTTTGAATCTGATATTTGTGTCATCAATGAGAAGTGCAAATTCAAAGTAATCAACTAAAGCTAGTGGCATGCCACAAATCTGAAATAAATGTAAAATGTGATCCAGATCTCTTCCAAGGATAGTAACTGACAATTTCAGTTAAACAGAAAGCAAAGATTAGGTCTTGAGATTTATGTGGTTTTTGTGTTAACTATGATAAAGCAGATGAAGGTTTATGCAACTTTAAACTCTTCGCTAAGACAATGACCCATAGCATACCCAAATCACAGATAATTTCTGTGTCCAAAAAGATAACAGATCTTCCTCAAACAGGTACCTTAAAAATGGTACCAAAATTTTTACTATATTTGACCGCATCTCTCCTATTAATGTTACAAGGACAGAGGTGATAAAACACCATGATAAAGTACAATTTAAAGTTTTAAAACTTTTGTTTTGAAATCACAGTGATTCATTTGTTGATGTCAACATAAGGTTCAAAGGGATGACTGTAATAGAAAATCAACCTAACCCTTAAACATGGACCAATGCTGCAAATAACTTAGTGTATAATTTGTAGGAAAAATTAATTTGTAAGAAAACAAACGCCTGCCATGATATATCATTCCTGTTTTACAATACCATGTTTCACCCTGTTAAACATACAAATTGCAAGTTATATATGCCTACTTGCTAGTGGAACACAACTGACAGACTATAGAAGGGCATTGTATCATATGAGATTACAGAGGGGAAAAAGAACAAAACTGAAGTTTACAGGATGGGAAAACTTTTAAGTAATTAAGACTGGCTTTCACCAATTTTCTCTGTCTGCTGTGAAACTAAAATATAAACAACATTTACAACGGTGTACTACATATACTGTTGTACTTTGAACTTGGACTATCCTGTCCTACTAGGATATTGTCAGGTGTTTTTTGATTTGGGGGATTTTGTTTGTTTGGGTTTTTTTTTAAGGGACAGCAAAAGAAGGTTAAAAATAACATAAAAAGAGGCATTGATGCTTATAAAGTTTGCCTACCTATTTAAAAAGAAAAAAAAAGAAAGAAAAAAAAATCATTAATGTTTAAAGGAAATCAACTTTTACCCAAACAGGACATAAGCAATTATAATGAAATTTATGTAGTGTTTTGAATAGCCAACCCAGACAGTAAACCTGACTAACTCTGAATAGTATAATTACCTCCTTCATGCTTAGTATTCTGTTGTTCATCAAATGAAATGCAAAATAAGCTAACTCCAGGTAGTTCTGCAAATCTGGCTTAGAAAGAAAAGTATTATCAATAACTATAGGTCATCTTATCTCAAGAAAATCTGTCAGGTATACAACACATCAAAGCACTTGCACTGCAGTTCTATCCTACTCTCTGTTTTTAATTATGAGGGTCTTCTCTGCAGGAAGCAATTCTAAGAGAATTTAAAGAATTTATTTTAAAGGCTATAAACATCAGAACTCTGCCTCATACATTCTGAAATGCAGAATCTCTCTAACACCTCACAGCCTGTAACAGACACATACACAACCCTTTTCTAGGTAAAGAGACTTATTTGAAAACACGGCCTTTCACAATTACTTCCCAAATTAATTGCTCAATATTAGGAACATACAGTCTTAAGTTAAAAAGGAAAATAGTCTTTTATTGACCAAATGTAATTTGATTGTGAAAAAGTATCATTTTCTAATACCTAACTAAAAGACACGTTTTGAATTTCTCATATTGTAAATACTGAGAAATAAATAATGTTGCAAGTAGAAGTAAAAAGAACTATGCATTTTTTGCCATATGCAGAAAAAAACTTGTGTGGAAATGTTAGGATGTGGAGAAAAGCATTTCAAACAAAAGCAGACATTTTCAGACTTGCTTATTTGTCTGTGAAAAGTTATAGTGACTGTCTATTAGAAATACTTAACTTGTTCTGAAAGTACCTGTCTTCCGAGCTCTGCTATGCACACCAATTTTAAAAAGAACCTTTTATTTCCATAAAGCTGTATCAGCATATTTCAGGGAACAAGAAAGTTTGTGACAGTTTGCATTATTACATTTCTTTATTTTACAATCTGCCATGACCTTCAGTACTGATCCTCTGCAAGATTTTGATTTTATCATCCCAGATTCGAAACAAATTGAAATGGTGTCATGAAAATATTCTGGTTTACAAGTAGTCAGTAAGAGTTACTAAGATGAAAGTTGCACCGACAAAACATGTGGTGGCTTAGTTTAATCTAGGTACAGGATTGTATCCCAGAATAGAGAACTTAATAGCAATTTTTAACTTTTTTTTTTTTAATTTAATGCAACTGATACCTCAAGACATCATGTCTGTGTTCAAACTTGAATGTTTCATACACAATCCCACTCCCTCCCAAGTAATATGTCATGCAAGCCTTCTCTTTTCTTACTGGTTATGGGAAAGATCAGGAACATGCTCTACCTCTCTAGCTGAATGGTAAGCATTCAGCTAGAAGGGACCTGTGGTCAGATTTCAGAAGGCAGATCTCCATCCCTAGTTGAATGCCTAACAGGCTACAGAGTTAAGGTCTCTCTGCTTCTCTCTCTTTCAGTAGCTCCTGATAGTGGCTGCGCAGCACACAGCTACAGGATGATGATGGCCCTCACGAGGAAAAGTTGGAAGCTCTGGACTTGAATCCCCTTAGGCTAAATATAGTACCTACAACTTCCAATAGCCATGCTTGAATGAAAATGTCTGTGGTTTCTACTCTGATTTTAAGCCAATAGCCATGCTTGAATGAAAATGTATGTGGTTTCTACTCTGATTTTAAGGTATGTGCTGAGTTCATGTGTTTTAGGAGGATTCAAAACTTAACTGCTCTTTTTTGCCTTATTTTTTGGATGCCACCAGACCATGGATTTTCCAGATGAAATGGTTTTGTAACTCTGAATTTTAACTTAGATTTATAGGTATCTTTATGATTCAAAACACAGTCACAGTTAGATTAAGGTAGCTACTAGAACATTAGCCTTCTGAAACTGTTTTTAAGGCACATATGCCTAAACCCCACCTCCAGAGCCAAAATAGGTGCTCTTAATCTCTCCCATTTGTCTGAACACACCAGTCATAAAAGCTTTGTCTGGCACGAAAACTGTCAAAGCAGTGCTAAGGTTTTTAGTTTGAAAATGGCACGGTCTAGACCTGCTCCAAGACACAAATCATAATGCTGTTAATTAAACTCTAAAGCAAATACTAAATTTTGAGCCTCAATAATTACCAACATTTTCTCTAGGGTTCAATGTCAAGTACTTATTTCAATTAATTAACTGGTATGACACCTTCAATAACATTTCAAAAAAGAGATGGTTAAAATTCAGCAGTTTATCAATAAAGCCTTTGCCCCTCAAAAGACTAGAACTTAGCTTATTACCACCTTGTTCTCAACAGATTAATAGCATGAAGTCCATAGCTATCAGCTCTCCTTGGAAAATATTCAATATCCTGCAATAAAGTCTTTTAAAGTAAATATAAGATGACAACTGATTAGAGATCTGTCAGCTTGAGCAGGAAGACTTGACACTTTGTTTCTAGCTGAATTTCAAGTCCGTTAGTTTCCATAATTGCACAAATGAAACCCTTGTATATTTTTCTAAGATGTGATTGCTATGAGCAAATAAAGGCTGTCATTCACTTATTAACATGATCTAAAAGTAACACAATGAATGCAAGCCATTTGATTGGCCAACTTTTTCTTTCGCAAACCAATACCATGCTGCTTGCTAGACATTTTGAAGGCCTCTGAGGGATCTGCAGCAGTCATGATGGTTCATGAAAAACAATTGTTCCTCTGTTACAGTCATACTCTGCTTTCTTCAGCTCATCATTAGTCTCCCAACACTAATCAATGTCTCACTAACCAGCATGATTGAACATGAGTTGCAAGAGTATTAGAAGCAGTCTGACTAAGCCGACATTCATTTAATATTTCCCATCAGTCTGCTAGACAAATTACATTGAGAGTTTCATGACTTTAACCCTTCAAATCTTGTCAGAGAATTTAATACTATCAGTCAGGATGTACATTTAAGCCTCCATAACCATCACTAATTCAATTACTTGCAAGCATAGTAATGTCAGTATTTATTTGATATAAAAAGAAACATGTTCAGCAAGAATACTCAGACTCCATCTCTCTGGCGAGAAGGTACCATTATGATCTTCCAGACAGTTCCTTGAATGCATAAATTGAAGATTTTCCCCCTCCCAAAAGCAAGATAAAAATTTGTCTTCTAGAAAATAGTATGGTTTAGACTCCAAGCAATGTTTAGTTTATTATATCCCCCTAGTAAACTGTTATTTTAATTACCCTTCCTCCTCCTCTTTGGAGGAGCTTGTTTCATCGTTTCTTTGTGTATCAGAAACCTACAAAACTGAAAAACCTATCTTACCATATAAGTATACATATTGCAGTATCCTTCCCCTTTCCTGTATACTTTCTTTCTTACTTAATAAAGAAGTTCCTGTCTTCTAAAGAATAATCATAGCTGAAAAAGGATCAACTGTAATGTATTTCTCTATGTTAATAAAGATCTAACCTGATAAGTTCTTTTAGGAACTTGGGGCACTTTTCGAGGCTTTAAAAAGTATTTGTAAACAGACAAAGATTGAATTGCTAGCTGCAGTTTTATTTCCAAAAGAACTCAAGATCTTTAGAACCACTTCTTCCATTAAAACCAAAGCTTTCTTCCTATTTAAGGAAAAACAAGCATCTCAGCAATCCATTTTATCATACACATCCAAAGGTATCTTCCTGACATATTTTTTCCAACTTTTAATTGCACAAATTGCTCTTCCTATTTTTCTTATGCCTTTGTTGTCTCTGAGCTAAATCATGCTACTGCAACAGTTTCTATGACAGACAATGGAATTTAATTGTATATATCTGTCTAATATTGTTCTTTACTACTAAGTTTAAAAAAAAAAAGAAGAAAAAAAAAGGTGCTTTCATCACTGGTTAAACCTGAAAGCCTTATTATACCATTACTATACTTATACAAATTCATTCACAGATATTTCATTAAAAAAACAACAATCTAACTTTTATTATTATTTCCCATTTAAGGGAAGAAGAAGGGAAGTTAAGATTTTTCTTTTCTAAATAACACACTAATCTTTGCCAGCGGATATTAACATACGTTTGATTACTTTCAATTTCTCTAAGTAAATCATAATCTGTTGCTTAGAGCAGACGAATACAAACATGCAGTTTCCCAGCAAATAACAAAACTGGACAGTGAGGCAAAAGCCATTAGAAGCTTTCAATTCATAACTAGCAATTAAGAACTCTTTTTCTCATTTAAACAGATGTTCTCCATACAGTATGCTAGACATTGTAGTCCCACATTCATCTTTATCATGGACAGTTTCTAGACAAAACAACCCCTCTGTCACACACACATTTCTGCTGTATTATATCATATGAAACAATCTGCATTTCAGTCATAATGTTTTAGCAACATATTAGATTGTATAAACATAAAAACCCCTTTCAAACAATGTTGCAGTCAGAAGGATGTATCAGATTCTGTAAAACCATGCATAGTACTATCTGACAGATCCTAAATATAAGAACCTGATTCTCTATTTTTGTACTAAATTAAATCACAAGCAAACATTAGTTTCACAACCATATATTAAATGGCTCTGTCTTGCCCCTTTACCAACAGATATACACACTTCCTAGAACCCATTTCTGTGTTTGTTTCTAACTTTTCTCTATGCTGTTATATTTTTCGCTTGAGCTGGCACTAGTCGATCAGTACTTTTCTACTTCAGCTGTTCAAGCGGCAGCTAGCAGGGCAGCCACAATAAACACAATTCTGGCAGCTCCTAATGTGTGTCCCTGCCTTTTATTCAGATGCTATTTACACAGTGTTTACATGTAGACCACGTAGCTTTTATAAAGCTCAGAGCTTGGATTTTAAATGGAAAGCTTATTAGGCACAGGAGTCTCTCAAATTAAATCATAATAAGTAGCTACTTAAAATGCTTCGGAAGACAGAATCCACAGTAATATATTTTTATACAGATCGTGTTTGTCTAAAGAAAAGGAGAAAAATGGAATAGCAAATGCAATCAGTGAGATGTACTGGACACTGGGGTTTTACTGCTACACCATTTGCCTACAGTAGAAAAAACAAGCCCTTCTTGTCTTAATTTCATCATGTATAGGAAATCGTGAGCACACAGAACAAAAGAAAACATGAATATAATTTCGTTAGCTAAACATCCAAGAAACATATATAGAAAGGGTACAGTATGTTTCTACTATTAATTTTTTATTTCCATCCCAAGAATTCCAGACAAACCAACTTAGACTGCCCTAAAAAGCCAGGTAGTTTCTTTCTGTCCCCCAATTTTTATTTTATTTTTTATTTTTTTACTTTTTTAAATATGGGATGTAGGAATATAGAGCTTCTGCCATTTGTCTCAGACATGGGAATTACTCCAGCTTGGGTGGCTTTCTCCTATAATAACTTGGAATTCTGTCTAGGAATTAAGCTATGAAATCTATTGACAATATGTCCATCAGAACTTGTGCCTTCATATGAAATGTTCTGATTAAGGTGAATTGAATTTGCATTGTACTTACTCACGGTTTGAGTGTGCTGAACCAATCTTTTAACATTTTTCTACTGTCTCTTCAGTCTACTCATCTTTAAGTGTCTGTACCAATAATATAAGCTCTAGGAAAACATAAACTCTTTATTTTGTATTTACATTGCAGCTGTCTCTCCACTCTGCTTTTCTGGTCCAGTATTGCAGAGAGTATTCATTTAAAATAGACATAAATACACACCCTGCCAAATGTGTGACCCTGCAACACCACCCTGAATCCAATAAACACTTGCATCAATGCCATTTTATTCAGAGCAGAATGCTACAGAGTTACCATTTCACTATACTCTTAGTGCATCCAGTCCACACATGCAAGCACAAGAGAAGATCTTACAGGTTGAGTTTGAGAAATTTGGCTTAGGCTGCAAATGACTTCATTGAGAATTAAAATGTTCTTAGAACATATACCCCTGAAACAGCATATGAGAAGGTTGAATAAAGAAGCTAAAACTTTGATCCTTGAAGATAAATGCAACAAGATTTAAATTGCTAAAATATTGTTTTGGTTTATAGTTTTAGTTCCACTTTGCTTTAAACTGTTTTGCATTAGTAATGGATGATATTTTTGTAACATTGATTGATAACAGGAGTTACATTGCAAAAATACTGCCTTAATATTGGGTTTATTAATTGTAGATTAAAATGAGTTTCATTGAGCCAGAGACAGACAGCTTTCCTAACTTCTTTACCAAATTAACTTTTTCTGCATATCCTAGTAAGTAAGTGCTGGGATGTGCATATGCAATCTTTTAACCTAAAATTACTTGAAACACTTGACTAGTTGAACATTCAAGGGAACGAGGTGAAGTCTGCCTTACTGTAAAACATATCACCAGGAGAGGAATAAAAGTATATTAACATGAGGTTCTTTTTTCGTGAAACCTCAGCTTCAAAACTCCAAGTCTTTTACACGTGTAATTCCCAGCAATGTCTACGAACAGTAGTTTAAGAAAACTCTTTTTTACACTGCTCTGGAGGTGGTGGTTCAAAACCCAGTACATAATTAAATACATGCGATGGATGTTACTGAGTGGTTAATGCATGTAAAATTTCCTTTGACAATTCAAATTTAAACTCACTTTAGTTCTTATAAATCTTGCAGGAGTATAATTGACTTAACGTTTTCTCCAGTACAGCTAATACATTACTTTCATTTCTATCTGGATTTTCATACAAACTAGAGTTAGGCCTGCCGAAAGGAATTAGTGATACCTGATAGCCAACAATGAAACATCTGGGGAAGACTGGGCTTTTGTGTTGTTTTTTTTTAATCTTTCAGCTGTAGCCATATGTGTAAGTAATTGATGACCTAAAAGAATGATCTGTTAATGCCAGGACAATAATTGCTAGTAAAATTAATCTGATCAATTCTGACACTATACTACTAGGATCATAAGCAAATAAATTACTGTGTTATGAACTGTATTTTTAGGTCTGTTCTATATTAATATTCTACATGTCATTTAATTAACAGAAAATGCATTCTTCTGATAGTTGAACAAACAAGACAGAATAAAGGCATTGCTTCCAATTGTAACTTCACATTCTCTATTTTGCTGACTTGAATCCATAGTTAGTTCCATTGAAATTGAGTGACTTCAGCTTTCCATACCTCTTTCTAATGCTTGTATCAACTTCAAATATAGACCTGAATTCAAAATTAATTTTCATTTTTTCTTTAAATTTGAGAATTTATCTAGGACTTTGACTACTTATGATTAAATTACTCCATATTTGCACATATTAAAATTATTGGTGTTACAGTACATATCTTTATGTAAATATAAAGGGCAAAAAACCAACTACCAACATTTCTTTTAGAAAGTTAAAAAAATACACAGGTACTAAAAATAAATAAATAAATAAATAAATAACAACAACAATAAAACCCCAAAACACCAACTTTCAATGGAATCCATAGAAAGTAGAGAAATGATGAATTTTATGTCAAGATCCTGTAAACAAAGTCACACATACAACCCTGACAGCTCTATGTCATTTTTCCTAGGTAATTGCAGCATTTCTTCTTTCTATGCAGTCACTTCTTTCTGACTTTCAGTGTTTCAGCTGTAACAGAAAAGTATTTTTGGCAGCCTTTCAAAAAATTTTTCTGGAGTTGTTTTTGGGGTTGTTTTTCTGTTTTGTTTTGAGATTTGTGGTTGGTTTGGTTTGGTTGGGTTTTTTTTTTTGTTGCCTTTTTTAAGAGGGAAAACCATTCTGGGTGAGCATATTGACTCTGCCACCTACAGTGGAGTTGTTCATGGGGTATCAGATTCTTCTCTATAAGCATAAAACAAACATTGTTCTCAGGGAAGCTCTGCTGAGTCCACCCCAACACAAAGAGCAACAGGTCTAGCAAATATAAAAATGCAGGAGACAATGCTCATTTTATAAATCTTTCAGAGAGAAAATCAATCTTCCTCAACTGATCAGTGTCTGTGTATACTGTGGGAACATGCAAGAACCATTCTCCGGTTTCTTTATGTCTTTAAGGTTACATCCATACCATTCTGGATTGTAAATCTAAATAACACTGAAAATAATTATCTTCCTATTGAGTTTAATGGGAGTCTTCAGAAGAAATAACATTAATTAATTTTCCTGATATTTAACAGAAAACCCCACCATTTAACCAACAAATCCAACAAAAAAAATGGAAACAATCCTATTATTCAACAGGAAAATTTTATCATAAATACAGCAATATTTCCTTCCTAGGTTCTATATTTAATTGTTTTCAAGGTGTTATCTTCTATTTTCTGAAATAACGGAATCTGCCTGTTCCACCTTGTTTTTCTCAAGTTCATTTTCCACTGTATTTACACTCTAGAATGAACTGAATTGCTCCCAAACTCTCTTTATAGCAAAGTCAGTCATTCCTGTATTATCAGCTGGATGTGCATGCTTTCCAGACCTGCTGGTTTTTATTTTACATTGTCCCCTAAATTATTTACAGATTAGTCTATCTTGTAGTTTTTCTTGTCTCCTTTGATAATAAATCTTTTAGCATTCAATCACCTTCTTCTTAAGATTGAAGCTTCTTTTTCTTGTGAAACATTACATTCTAAGGGTAGAAAATTTCGCCAAGTTGATCAGGTGGACTTTGACGGTGTCACCCTTTCTCACCATTGCTGCCTCCTGTTAAGACTGTGTAACAGGATACAACTGGAGGAATGCTCCCAACATTTCACTCACTAGCTGCAAACCTACTCTGCCTTTAATCATTTACCTGATCTGCTGTTCTTCTCTATAGGATAAATTCACTGTTCTCTGAGACATTTAAAGTCCTTTTTAACCATTTACCAATGATCTCACTGATCCATTTTCCATCTTATGAATTACATACGGAAATAAAGCCTATCTTGAACTGGCACCAATCCCATTCTCCACTGTATCTACTCATAATGACTGTGCTCAGAAACACAAAAGTAAAACTAAATAAGCCAATGGTTTGCATGGCCTGTGTATTTCTTAGTATAAAGCAGGTTCTGTTTTCATCATAAGCACTACTGTCTCAAGCAGTTGCCAATTCTGCCCCCATAATGCCTTGTTTCTCACTAGCAAAAGCCTAGGTTAGTAAAGAAAACTGCCTTCTCCAGGGACTTCTCTTAAAGTTTTCACCTCTTTCCTGCATCCTTTCCTATCTAGAAAATAAAATAAAATAAAAATAAAATAATATAAAATAAAATAAAATATGAAATACGAGATGGAGAGGAAAATTCTGGTTTGCAACAACATTTCAGGGAATGTTCTCTGAACTGGTGAGTGAGAAGAGATTCAGAATGCCCCTAGTAATATACTAAGTAAGTAAGTTCAACTCCTGTTGCTAGAAACCAAGAACTACCAGCATGCAGAATCCTTGCCTTTCTTTTGTATCTGCCACTGTTAACTTAGCTTTCTTTTTATATATATATTTTTTAAAAAAAAATATATCTCTAAATAAGAAGTAGGGAAGTCAGGTTATTTTTTGTTTATTTGTTTTGGTTTGTTTGTGTGTTTGTTTTAAACTCCTGTAACATTTTTTTTTATATAAGAAAGCAGATTTGGCTCCCTGTGGCTCAGTAATATCTTTGAGCATTAAGAATGCTGAAAAGAAAATGCTTCATACTTAGGAGGCAGAGGGGGAAAACAGGTGTGAGAACTCCAGGCATGTCTCATGGAAGAGCTTTTCCAGTGGTAAGAGAAAGTATTAACTGATGGAAAAAACAAACAGAACAAAAAAAAAACAATCCCAGGGATAGCTATGTCTCATGCCTGCACTTTTAAAAACTCAAATGAGAACATGATGAAACAAGCTTTGCTCTCTTCTCTCTGAAGTTAATAGGGAGTGTGCATAAAAACATGGCAGGCTTGAGGAATACTGTGACTATTATTACACTGTAAAGAACAGGTATATGCCACTACTGGTGCTTCATTAAGATCTCTTCATGCCAGATTCCCAATCTAACTGTCCTATGCAAATGCTGAACTTTTCTGGATATCAGTATTTATTAATTAAGTAAAGGAAAAGGGAAAGCTGCACACATCCTCATAGCACCTCATGCCATCTTCATTCCAGCAGCTTATCACTGATTTTCTTTGATTTTTTTCTAGCACAGTAGCCTGAAATAGCAGGAAAAAATGCAGGGAGTGAAGAAACAACCATCCTGAAGAAGTTCCCTTTAGAATACTATCAGCAGTAAGGCAATAGAAATTCAGATATACTCAGAAAACATGAATATAAATGATCAAGTAGTTGTGAGACTTAAATGGTGCATCTCTAAACTGAAATGTAATGCACAGTCATATGCCCTGAGTTCAAATACTCTGGTGATAAGAGTGTACACATGCTTTGAGAAATTGGCAATGAGACCCTAGTGGAGATGCAACCATGACATGCTAGTTGGACAGATCAGACTTATTTGTTACTTCTTCCTTAAATCTGGAGAAGAATCAGGCCATGAATCCAAATGAGCTTTAGTTTTACCTTGTGAAATCTACTTCAGTGCCACATTTAATGTTAATTTTCTACCATATTAGTTTTCAAGGAGCAGGACTAAAGTATGTTCCAGATCACACTACTTACTTATAGTTCTGTTGTCCTGGCACTTGGTTATTTTTGCTTTAACGTTGGGGGATGAGCTATTTTGAAAACTAACCTGAGACAATATACAAACTAAAAGTGAACCCCCAGTCTCCTAGATATTTGACAATGGGAGTATCTAGAGTTCAGAGACCATCAATGGGGCCCTAATCCCCTAAACATGTTAACTTACACTCTGTGCCACATCTTTGTATGCTGCCTTCCTAATGAAGCTTTTTTTTTTTTTCTTTTTTATTGATAGCAATAAAAGAACCAAAGGTGCAAAGTGGTGAAGTAATCAAAGGTGCACATGATAAACCAACACTCAGCCACCAGAAAACTGCAACCCAGAGCTTCAAATGTTACAATGGAAAGATCACTACCACACACAAATGCAGGTTATTCTTTTAAATTTTTATCACTGTGGAGAATCCCACTAATTCTTCATTCCTTCCAATATATTGAAAATTACCTTGTAATCTGTATTTGCAAAGGCTTTACTGTGAATTTGATATCTCTACCTTAAGATGACAAATCTTGAGAATAATGCACTGAACTTCAACAACAGCAGTTGTCTGCAAGGAGTTGGTGGTATATGTGATAGGATGTTATGTATCATGTCTTTAAAACAAGCTACTGAACTAGAATCTGTACTGGACTGTGACTTTTGAAACTTATTCTTACTGTGTCTTCCAAAGGAAAGCATTTGTAAATGCTCATGTATAACACAGCAATAAGATTTCAGTAAAGTGGAGCATGATGAAGAGGCAAAAATAAAGATGCATATTATGGAAAAATATCAGATTGAACAAACATTCCCATGCTATAAATGCATCACAGCTTAAATATTGATTTCTCTTCTGTCCATTCAGAAAAAAATGGATTCATCAAAATGCTGGTTGTAAATACCAGATTCTTCTTTCGTCACACTCACTTGTGTTTTATTTTAAATCCTATTTTAGCTTTTACTCACACGACTTTTACTCTCCTTTTTCTAGTCTTCATAGCTAATGGTGTAGTAACATCTGTTAGTAAGATCAGGGCTCTGAGCCAACACTTGTACAATAAATTTGGAATACATTATCTCTTTTTTAAAATATATTTGGGGGTATGTCTTAATCTATTTGAAATGTTAAAATATTTGCCTTATTAAAAGAATACATATACTGAAAATATACACAAAAAGAATATTATACATGCTCAGCTGATTTCTTTCATACATATACCAGGTATATAACCATCCACAAGGGGGGCGGCTAGTAGATCATAACCCATCTGCAGGCTGGGTGAATGCCTGCAGACCTCAGCAGTGTGATGTAATGAGGACATGTATGGACGAGTTCTAGGGAGAAAAGCACCCAGAAATAATGGAGAAGTTAGAATGAATATATAGGTGAATGAGTAACATAACACTGCACAAGCCACATCCCTGACCCATCAGAGGGAATTAATTAACTAGTTACCTATGTATGCTTAAATTAATGGGTTCAGATCTGCATCTGGGTTTGCTTTTTTAAAACCAATGAAGCTTTTTGATTTCCAGTGTTTGAGACTGTAACTCATAAACACCTGATTAAACTGATTCTTGCCAGCACACAGTTGATTCCTGAAGTCAGTGATAATGCTCCATAGTTAAAAGCAGAGTAAGAAGGATAAGTAACGATTTGCATGAAATACAGTTCCTCTGCTCTTTGTTCCCAAATTCTGGACTGAACTTCCAAGAACTCTCATCTCCAAGAAATGTTGAAGTTCAGTACAAAAATGGTTACTTTTCCATCTTACTGGCTCAGAGAGCATTCCTGGTCCTTTATTGCATCTGTCTTATTTCCAGCTCAAGTTGTAGGCTCTGCCCAGGTGTGCAGGTTCTGCTTTCAAAGATAAAGATCCTTGTTAGGAGTGGGAGACCAGCACATATATTACCATCATGGAGCTCTAACATATCATTATTCTAATCCTCCTTTATCCTGGGCTCTGCAAATGGAACAAAAAGAAAAGTTGTAGAAGGGACCACGTAACACCCTATTACATAACTTATATATTTCTGCCTCCTTTATAGCACAAGACAGGGCTGGAATGACATCTCATATTAAACTCCTTCTGGAGGATCTCTTTCATCATACTCCAGATACTTCACTGATGGTTAACTTTGGTCTGTTCATTTTAAGTGTCTCAATTACTGTTGCTTTTTCTGTAATTAAGCATGGCATATTAAAATCGGAAAGAGAAACAAAGATCAGGTTATACTACTTTCAAAACAGGTTAATAAAATACAGCATTACTGTACAAGACAGCTGTACAACATATTGCATCTAATAAACAGGATTATTTATTTTCTTTTGGGATTTCATGTAAAAATATTTGCTGTACCCAAGTTAAACAGCTGTGTATTTCCAAGATTTTGACAGTACCACTGCCACAGACTTGAGAACTGGAGTTGTTTTAAACTCTAGATGAATGATAGATATATATACATATCCCATGTAAAGGTTGGGTTTTTTTTCCTGCTAATTTTAACAAGGGGAGGAAAGCATGAGAAGCTGTATGACTACTGTGTGTAAAACAAAATAAATGAGTCAACTTTTTTTTCTTTTTGACACTCAGAGGATCTCTGTGATAATTGGTAGATCAAATCACATTTGATAATCTTCTCTCAAGAGTATAATCTCTTTCCTGCTTACAAAATAGCATATGTTCACTTTGCCCAATGCTGCATGCAGAAAATAACATATGGTAATGTGAAGTTTGGAATCAATATACCTTATGTGGTTAACAAAAATACTTAGAAAACAAAAAAAACATTAAGAAATAATTTTCGGTGGAAGGGTTGGCATTCATAGTATCATTCCCTTCCATTTCTATTGGCATGAATTCCAACTCCATTGACTTAAATGGACTATTTCTAACTTTACACAGACAGAAATAAAATCCGGATATACTTAAGCATAGCTGCAATGAAGAGTTATCAGGAACCATTTTTGGCATAATGAGGCTCCTTCTCCATTAGTGTAAACTGACATATTTCCAGTGACAGCATTTTTGCTTCACTTGCACTTTTTTCTTTATACCAGATAATGATCTGGATCAACAGCAAACTGTAAATAGAAATCCAAACTGTAATGCTCATAGGCTATACCAATAGTAAGCAAAATGTTTAGTGCAGTGAAGTTGGTGACCCTAAGTGCTCTTCCCCATGACCTGCTAGCTTACAATGCTATTGTTTAGAAATACCACCATGCATTTTTTGCTCCAGCCATTTAACTTCACTCTTCATGCTCTTTAACAATGAGAGTTTAATGGTAAATGGTAAATCCTCAAAGCTACCAAGCAAACACACATCTCTTGGCTACAGGAAAAATGCTATGTCCAGTCAACTGTCTGCTCTTTCAATAGTAAAGTAAAACAATTTGAAACAATAAAGGGTGATGAGTAATCAAAATTTTGTTAGAGGCAGAAAAGAAGACACTTACAGATGTTTCTAAGTTCCTAAAATAAAGGGCTTAAATTACACTACAACCTCATAACACCAGATAGTGTATAAACTGAAGGGGGATGAGTATGTCAACAATCTAAAACCAAAACCTTACTGTCATAATATTATAACTTATGTACACACAGATATAAGTCATGACATATTTCACAACATTATCAGCTGAGTGGTTGATTTGCTAGTAATTATGGCAGCAAAATTTTGTTTTTTGAAAATCTGAAGACTTTCACGGCAACTTGATGACCTAAGTGAAACAAACCTTCTGTCTTCAAATGTGTCTACATTCTGTGTTACAGAAAATTTTGGCCTCCCTGTGTCAACGCTTCTGAATTCACTGGAAGCTGAACAGCAGCACTAATGCAATGCTGAGCCTGGCCTAAGAAGCCGTACTAAAAGAAAGGTATGTTAGCCTGGAGTTGGCTCCACCTTGATGCAGATATTGAGAGACTGCATCAGAGCAGAACCGCACTCTGCCTACTCTGAGGAAACTCAAGCTTTCCACCACCTGCCACCCAGCCAAACTTCTGTCAACTATACTGCAAGTATCATCTTGAATTGACATTTACTGACTTCTTTGTTTCACCAGGTAGAAGTATTCCTACAGATCCTGATTTAAAGGCTTTCACACCAACAACCCATGAAATTCTACAGTCTGTATCCTTTTAGCATCTATCATACAAAGAGAAAGAATTACAATTAATATTAGTCTGAAATCTTTCAGTATTTTTAAAGGAAACTAAACAGCCTTGTGGTGACAATGCGATTCTGAGTTTTGGAGAAAGCATCATAAAAGTAAACCTTCTTTTGCAGAATTTCAGTTCCAAAACATGAAAAAACATTGCCTTTTGGCCACAATTTCAGCTCTGTTTAACTGCAGTATCAAGCAACAGATCTTTGTATAATGAGGAACATTTCCCACAACTAACTTTAACCATAAAGACATAAAGATAAATATCCTTTTCCTGACTACTCTGCTGTAGAGCTTTTACCTAAAAATGATTTTTTCTGCAGTTTGTGCTCTGCAGCTCTTCTCCACTGTGCTGCTTGCCAAAATTTTCACCATTGGAAGCATCCTCTATTACTGTTAATCAACTGATATAAAACAGAATGATTTAGCAAAATATGGGTAGACTCTAGGAAAAAAAAGAAGCTATCTAGAATCAGCAAGATATTTTTTACAGTGATTCCCCCCCACCCCCAAGTATAGAAAAGTGTAAGATGGGAATAGGGTAGGCAGGTACACAAAACAAATAAGAAAGAAGGTAGAATTGAAAAAAAAAAGTTGTGATTTTTCTTGAGCTTAATCTCCTGGATTATTAATATTCCTGAAACTTGCAAGAAAGGTTTTAGTCTCCCTCTCCAACACAGTCATTTTCCCCTTGTCTCTGGACAGTTTTACATTGGCAACACTTAGATGAAAAGTACTTTAATGCCTTGTACAAAGAAAACCTCTGTTTATCTTGGATTTTGAAGAAATGCATTTTTTAATCAATCAATACATATTCTGTAACCTCAAGATCATGTAAAGAACATCTGTTCTTCCTCCTGTCCTAAGAGAGAAGTGATCTAGCTGGATACTTATCAGAAATTATCTGATTTAATTTTTGGAACCTTTAATGTGGAGCTTACTTGACTTTCCTAAGTTATCTAGTTCTAGCTTAACTTCATCTAGCATTGGAGTATTTTTTCTAATATAAAAAGTAAATGTCTCATGCTTCAAATCACTTTTTTTCTGTCATGGTTTTGCATGGTTGAAGGCTATCATCTTGTCTCTTAGTGATCT